>NW_027106333.1:195607-206852 GCF_000696795.3 Halyomorpha halys | reverse complement strand
ACGTTGGACATGTGAATGAAATAAATGTTTTGAGACTATAATTTGGATAGTGTTGTTGAATTATTTAGTAAATAATTGCCAGTCTCAAGAAAGAAATTTAAAGATTATAAATAATATTTATCTTTATACATATATTTGTTGTATATATATGTCTAAAAAATATCATTTATACACATTAAGTAGATGAAAAAAAAGGAATAATTTGGTCAAGGATTTCCACATTAGACCTTACACTTATCATCATTCGAAATTGATTTTTAAACAAGTGGTCTAAAAGTTATTAATATGAAACGATAAGATTTCTCTTCATTGATATTGTTATGTAACTATAATGCGATAACTTATATTTTATTTAATATAAATTATGTAATTTACTCCATATTTAAATTCAGAAATTTTAATCGAAAAAAATTGTGTATAAGTAGTATGCTGAGCTACCTAAAAAATATATAACTCGAACTTACAGGTAGTGTCGTAACTTTTAATAAATATATAAAAAAATTCAAAATAATTGAATACCTTCGCAATAAATTTCCTAAAATATAAGCCCCAATATAACAGAGCTCTTTTACATACAAATGCACCTTAAATACTTTAATATTTATTTTTAATGACATTTACTGTATCTTCGTAAAGTCCAACCATTTTCTAACAGAAAATAACACAAAATGTTTTTATTACTTAATAGAGCTCACAAAATGAATTTTTTCGTAACGTTTTGAAACAATTTCAATTTTTTATTCCCCTAATTAGGGTTGGCAGATTAATAAATTTTTATAGTATGTATATAAAGTTTTTAAAAATTGGGCTGATAAACCGTTTATTTTCCTCCAGGGTTTTTGGACTAAACGAATTAACACTTTGTCTTTATTTTGCTACATTTTTTACTCCTACAATTTAATTTTTGTTCATTTTTAGGTATTTATAGTATTATTTCATGGTATTTAGAATGATTCCTGTATTAGATTATTTTATTGAATTAACACAATCTGTAATTGAAGTTTTATTTTCTGCATAATTTGTGTTCAGGTTTTTGGCATCAGTTTTACGGTTTTCTTTATATGTTTTTTTATGTGCACGTCTTCTAGAATTCTTCTACTATTTGTTTATTTTGCAATATCTAGTGTTACAGGTTAGTAAAATTTGAATTTGGGATTTAACGTTATATTTACATTTTGTTTTATTGTTGCTTTTTATAGTTTGCAGAGAATAGGTAATAAATACACAGAAACCAGGATCAAAACTAGAGAGGCAAGCCATAGTCTATCGGGAGGGGGGGGAAGGCATAATCGATCAGGAGGGGAGGCAAGCCATATTATATATACCTTATATCAGGCTGTGTCATTTCTACACGGAAAGGGACAATGAAACCAAAATTTTAAGAACATTATATATAACTAACTGTCGCAGTGCTGTATTAGTTATCACAATTACCTCAAAAAAAAAAAATTTGTTAATTAAATTAATAATTTTTTTCACTTCTAAGGGTGAACAGCTGCCCTCTTCGGATACGCCGCTGCACAGAAAGCCATGATACGTTATTAATCATAAACCATAACATATACTAAATTAAATATATTTTTAATCTTAAACAAACCTTTACACATTGTTAAGCTACACTGTTATATGTCAGTGTTGCTAAAGTATTCAAAAGAAAAACATCAAAACTTATTTTCGAAGGGCCCTGCTCTACTCCGCATACATAAAAGGGGGATAAAGTTGGCTAGAGTATCCTCAGGTCAAAATTGTAAATATTGTATATAATTTATTTTACATTGTTTGATTATATTGATATTATTTATTTATTTTGTCATTTTTTTCACTGTCCCATTACCAAACTCTATTAACTATTATTGGGAATAGATGCTTGTAAGATATGAAATATGAGGCTATATATTACGTCGTTCCATGGTAAAATTAAGATTTACTGTAATTATTCAATGAGGAGAATATGGTTGGGAGTGTGGTCAATGAAAAAACACAAATAAGTTCGATTAACTTATTTTAATGTGCCAACGTTTCGGCTAGAGTTTTTAGCCTTCTTCAGGGCTAAAAACAGAACAAGATAACAACCACAGTAAGTATAGAAAAATAAAAAAATAAAAAGGAAAGTATAAACAGAATAATTTTACATATAAAATAAATAATTTTACAAAATAGAATTAATAAAATCAAGTGATGAGAGAAGCGGGAAATAAAATGTATACATAGGTAATTGAAAATGTGGGTAAAATAACATAATTAAGGAAATGAAATAAAAATGAAGTTATATAATGCAAAGAAGTATGAACATATTAGTTATTATTAATTTAAAATTTAAATATGAAAAGAAAATGAAAATTGAAAACCATCTTTTCATATTTAAATTTTAAATTAATAATAAATAATATGTTCATACTTCTTTACATTATATAACTTCATTTTTATTTCATTTCCTTAATTATGTTATTTTACCCACATTTTCAATTACCTATGTATACATTTTATTTCCCGCTTCTCTCATCACTTCATTTTATTAATTCTATTTTGTAAAATTTTTATTTTATAAGTAAAATTATTCTGTTTATACTTTCCTTTTTATTTTTCTATACTTACTGTGGTTGTTATCTTGTTCTGTTTTTAGCCCTGAAGAAGGCTAGAAACTCTAGCCGAAACATTGGCACATTAAAATAAGTTAATCGAACTTATTTGTGTTTTTCATTGACCGCACCCCCAACCATCTTCTCCTCATTCATCATCCACGGTCACCTATCTCTCATAATTATAATTATTCAATTGTAAACCCATTGATTAATCTTTTAAATACACACATCAGGTGAGTAAACATATACTTAAATGATATGTTATTAATAAAAATATAGAAACCTTCCTAGACCGGTGTTAAAATGAACAACTAGGCTGAATTCTAACCTACGACTTCTGAACGCTAAAGCTTACGAGAATACATTGACCGGAATGGAAACCTCGCTTCCTCGTTCAGCTGTCTAATGCAGATGAGGTTGCATGTTTGAATAAAATATATTAATTATGTTAGTTTTATATGCTCAATTCAACTAATACATCATTATTTATCCGACTACGGTGATGGATGATTCATTTTTATACAAACTTATTTTCTACTCATAAAGACGTATTTGAGTTAAAAAAAGTAAAACTAGTTGTGACTTCTAGTAATAGACAATAAATGTAATTCAAATTACATGTTGCCAATTCTAATAAATTCCTTCAAGTAAATGTCAATATTTTATTAAATATATTATTTTTGATGACAATAGATTTTATTTTAAATGATACCAAGAATTTTACTTTTAATAAACTGTTTTGGGGAAAGGTCGGCGTTTTAAAATTTGACAAAGGTGTTTTTTATTATCTTTTTACCACAGATATAAGTGGTAAATACATAATTTTTTCTCGTCTGATCTAAGTTATTTAAACTAGGGTCTAAGTGGTTACTATATCATAAAATATAAAGAAGTGAAACCACATAACAACTTGGAATCTTCTATGTTTTTTTCACTCTTGAATTCTTCACATTATAATCCTTCTATCTCTTCCCGAAAATCCCTAAATTTCATTATACCATTGAAAGGGGTGAAAAATTTCCCATGATTTGTGAGTATCATAAATTATGTTGGTTGAGAAGATAAAACTTAAAAATTTATCGAAATTTTAATAATTAGATGTATTTTGGACATTATGGATTGTTAAATAAATAATGAACCGCTCAACGCCAATAATTACCAAAGGAAGGCTTCTCCACACTTATTCAGAATTGATGTTAGAAGTTTCCTTCGTAGAGAAAAGAATCTCTAAAGCAAGTTATTTATGTTATTAATTTTATTTTAATAATATAAATGTATATATTTTTTTCTTACCTTCTAAAAAAAATCAATATTTACAACATATACATATATACAATTGACTTAAGTAAGTATATATACATACATCTTAATAATCTTGTATTGCCGGATGGCATTTTAAGAGTGGTTGCAAGGTCCGCTGAAGGCGGTTTTGCAGTGATGCCACATCTTTTCCGAGGTATTCACAATAAATATATAAATACAATAGTTAAAACATTACATCACAATGATTAAACACTTAGGAGGGAAGGAACGAATCTATTTCTAATTCCTTTTTGACATGTACATTGACATGCTGATTCCTCCTGACATGCTCATTCCTTTTTAGAAACGTTATTCAGAAAGGGTACAATCCTGCCTTTTACTTCATATATGAGAACTGGTCGCTTGGAAGTCTTAATATTCAAAACTGCATTAACACACTTGACACTTAAAATGCTAAAAATCCATGAGGGTGAATTTCTAAAGGAATACCGCAGTGTATCGAGAGGGCAATCTGCCAGGACACAGATAGAAAATGGCGGTATAAAAATGTATTTTCTATTCAAATAACAAACTAATTGAAGAACTGAATAAATCATATTTAGATGAACTCAGATACTCAATATATATTTTTTCCTGATAAAAAAATGTAGTTTTGGTAAACGCTTATGATGTCCAGAGCGTCACTTTCTGAGACAATGGTCCATATATCAATATTTAAAAAAAATATATTATACACCATACTATTGTTTTTCGGCCAGATTTAGACATTCTTTTTGTTCTATAAACTTAGTTATTCTAAGGAGATTTCCAGTTCCAGGTTAGGGTTTTCTTTAAATCGCATTGTCCACACACTAATTCAGTCACTTAAATTCGTTCCAGTCTTATTTCGAATGTTTATTTAATTAGTTGTTCAACGTGTTCTAGTATGGGGAAAAATACTTATTTACGTTGTTCGGTTCCATTAGATGTTTCTATGCACCCTGCTGTAGATATTTCCGGACTTAAAAAGTCGCCAACTGGTTCTTATATAGTCCAAATACAGTTCGAGTAATGATATTATTCCCTCAGGAACAAAACCCGGAACTTATGAGAAGTTCATAGACATACTGACCTTCACGGTGGCATTCACCAGAACAATAATAACTTATTTATGTCCCTGAATGTTCAAATAAGTGTTTCCTTTTATTAATTATGTAATTTATAGGATAGACGTAAGTCATGGGGAAACGTGAAAGAACAAAGCTTATGTATATACACGATACAGTGCTGTTTTGTACCTTTTTTTTTTTTTTTTTTATTTCTTCTATAAATTGTAGTCGAATTTTTATCGAAGCTCACTTAGTGTAAATTATGTGAGTTCTCGAAGAAAAAAAATCGGGATGCACAGCGGAATATTTGACCTGTAAAAACTGTTTCAGTAGTTTTTTTTTATTTTACTCAACAGGTCAAAATACTCAAACACCTCACTAAAATACTTTAAAGGTAAGTAGGAGCTTTTAGAGTAATGAGAAACGGAAAGTTTAAAGAAAAACTTTTGCAAAACCCTGGGTGGATATATGTGTATCATTTTTCAAATTTTCTTAAGAAAAAAAATTTTGCAGAAACGACTTATTTTCTTGTAAATTAAATTTTATAAATTAACAAAATAAATATTAAGAAAATATGAACTATAATTTGTAATAAGATATGATATATCTAAATCATAAGTCTGTGGTTTATCTAATTTTGTGGAATAAAAAATACGGCCTCATTAGAAAAATTAGATGATTTATGAGTTCAATACATTTTGACCAAGATTGTTTGTATTTTGAAAATCAAATACATTTTTGAAGATACTAAATTGATATTATGAATGTCAGATTATATCCAATCGTTCTTTATTCATTTATTAAAAAATAAAAAAATAAAAAATATCGACAATGCCTAATATTTTTTTTATTGGGCATTTACGTAAAAACGTTCCTTCTGATTTATATATTTATCTATTTTGTTCTTCTACTGCTAAATTTCAGTTTGGTGATCCTGATGAAGGGGGAAGATCCGCGAAATGTTGTTGGAAAAGAATAAAACCAATAAAGATATAAATAGAAGTTGTTTCACGTAAATGCTCAATAGTATAGAAGAAAAATCCTCCAGGCGTGAAAAAATAATTTTAATATTTTAAAATAAACTTATGATATTTATAATTCCATTAAAAAAAATTATCATCTCAAGACTAGTTGATTTGTCATGATGGTATTGCAAATGAAAGCCAACAACCAACTTTTCATGGTTGGATGTGACAATAATATACCTTTTTTACTGTTCTATCGAATTTTCAGTCGCTAAAACGTATATATTAAATCTAATTTGTAATACAAAAAAAATATAGATAGCTGGTTAATGAGGCATCCGTATTTTCAAAGCGAAACAGTCAGAGTTAATTTAAAATACCAGAACGGTATCGACTTCTTGGTATTCAGCTGCACTTTCACTAATATTAAAAGCTGAAGATGCCCTGGTAGACGAGACATCGATCAGACAGGACGATACCCGGGTGGCCTTATACCTTGAACGAACGAGGATCACTGGAGCGGACCCTGACCTCATAGGATCTTCACCTTTCCACGACAAGGTAACTGTATGATTAAAGAATATATCGCTCAGTGCTTGCAACGTCATAACCAATGAATCTTGATTTTTTAATTAAATTTTTAGTATCAATTTAAATGATTTAGAAATTTAACTAGTATTGTGTCAATTCTAAACTTTCAAGACCAGTCGTATCATAGTTTTATTTAGAACTACCGTTTCCTAAAATTAATACGGTTTTCAAAACTATAAATGCCACACCTTACAAATCTCCTTATTTTAACGTAACAAACGTTAACAAACGTAACAAACGTTAAAATACGGTATTAAAAATAGTTTTGTTTTGTCAAGTGTAATTGGGTGGTTTCCAAAAACCACCTACTTCATATTGCTGCTTCGGAAGTATAATGACTAAAATGCAAAATTTTTTAAACTGATTTCATTGTATTGCGGACTCTAAAATACATTTACAAATATCTAGTAAACACTCTGTAGGGACACGCTACCTACTGGTTTATACTGTAACTATTACAACTGCCGAAACCGTTATCGCTTCTCGCCAAGACGAAGTGCTTCTGTTCGTTTCACCTTGGAGCACCACCTATGTTTTCTGTAACCATTTATTGTGTTCATTTATTCTGTAAAATGTAAATAATTTTATAATATTATGTATAACCATGTAAATAGTATTATAAATGTAAATATGTTGATTTAATAAATACAGTTATTAAAAAGAATATATGGAATCACAAAAAAGTAAGTTCTTACAGGAAGTACCTTTCACCAACCTTTGTAGAATCAATACCCCGCCGATGGCGCTGTAATAATACATTTTTGGGACGGCGTATAAGACATTCAGTATATTCTTCCAACTTATTTTTTAATATGAAGGATCTTATTTCACGCTAGTTCCCTGTTGGTCACCTCCTCCTTCCTCTACCTTTTACCCTCTCATAGGACCCGCCGGGCGTACATACCGCCTTCGTATCTACAGGAATAGTACCCGGTAGAACGGAGTTACCTTCCTGCATGACCCGGTGACTGGCTACCCTCCAGGGCCCTGTTTCATAATGAAAGCTAATAGTATTAGTTCATAGTACAAGTGTAGAAACTAGTGTAGTAATAATACTAATACTTGTTTTTTTTATGATAGGGATGACTATTAGTGATATTGCAAGAATTAAAAAATACTAAAGTACAAGTTACTATTGTACAAGTCTGTGTAATTGAATTAAGATAAATCGACAACACTAATAGTATTAGTTTGTACTTTATTATGAAACAGACCCCAGGTTGTATTCCTCCTTCTTACCTACAGGTAAATACAATAGTCATTGTGTTTTTTGTAGTACCCTGTAGGAAGAGGATACTATCATTAGATAAAATACGGCTATCACCCCGTAAGTCTCATCCTACCTATGCAACTCCTAACATGAACACGTATTGTCGAGGCCTTCTGGTCAAGAGTCCCTAATATTATCTATGGAGACAGATATAACACAACTTCGACAACACCAACACAATAAAGTCAATTTTAGAAAATTTTACTGTTACGTCATTATACTTCTGAAACAATAAAAAATAATTTATTGCCATCATATGATATTGCATATAATAGATGATTTTTGAAAATACAGTAAAACAAGTGAACAGTAGAACGCATAATTATTTTCTAAACCATGACTTATATGTCTGTAAGTTTTAAGTTCGAGTTGAGTAATTTTTCGACAGAGAAATCCAAGATATTTCCTGCCTTTGACCTAGATTATTCAAGGAACAGCAATGGAAGGGTAAGATTGTGATGGTGTGAAGCCAACCTCCATCTTACAGGTAATCAACCCCACCTCAAATCATTGCTAGATTCGCGGAAGGAACTTGGTAAACGTCGTGCTTAGAAAACAAAATGTTGATTATAGTATATACAAAAATGGAGTAGATAATTTTCTATCTTCATCAAAGAAATTATTCATTTTTTTTATTATATTTTCTTTATCATCTATCAGTCTTAGATAGGTATCCTGAATCAGGACCATTATCAAGTACGGGTATTTTACCTCCTAAAGTCATTTCTTTTTCTGTAGGAACTACCAACCTAATCACGTTTGCAATGCTAAATTAAATAAAACTTCTGAGAATCGAATTACCCAAACTGAAAACCATTAAATGTCTCGTTATGCACATTCTTACTTGAATATGTAATTATTTTGAATTCCCTGTACCATCAAGGATAATACTTTACGAAAGATAAATTAACTAATATTGTTTCTTATCTTATATAATTAATCTAAGATTAGCAAAGTGACGTTTTAGTCAATAGCTTTTCAATTATATAATGAATACTAGTAGCACAGCTATAAATCAAGAGAGATAGCTATAAGAAAGAGAACGTGAGCGCTCCTATTAACGCTCGATTTGGGCGCTGTAATCTTCTAGTGGTTATATAAAGCTCTATATTATTACCTTCAATATCTTCTTTGGCCTGACATAAATTATTTCTATGATTCGTTTGTAATCCAATTATTGACCTGAGACCTTTAAAAACAGGTTTGGATTCAGGTCTTTCGATTGTTTTCTTCCAATTTCGTAACACGAAAGAGAAGTGCATTTGCAATTTATTACTACATTAAAAAAAGAAAAAATATTGAAAACGTTACATTTCAAAAATTGATTTGTAGTCTCTCTTAATAAAATTGGGGTATAAAATGGCAGTCGTTTTATAATGATAAAAATAATGTATTTTGTAATAATTAGAGGTTAAAATAGTGCTTATAATAAAAATTGGCACATTTAGTTTCGACGACTGCCCATACAGATAGAATTGCCTATAGTTTAGGTATAGTATTTATTAATTATATATACAAATATCATCAGTGTATTGGATGTATCTACCAAAATCATCCCCAAATAACACCTAAACACTTATAAAAATCCTCATATATAGGTATATATGGAGATATAACTCCAAGGACTCGGGTTCGAATCAGGTGGTGAGTCAACCCTGTGGGTTCTGGAGCCCTCCTGGGGTCATAAAGTGGGTACCATTAATTTGGTAAAAACCTGGCGATCGAGCAAGATTCTGACGAAATCACCTCCTTGCACAACCGTTGGTATAGTAACAGTACTTCCTTACAAAATACTGGACCCATTATTCTTTATGGATTGTAGTAGTACAGATTTTAATTTAATGAGAGTATTCTATGTTATAAATAAAAATGAAAGATAAAGCATTATTTGTATTATAAGTTTCATTCATTGCAATTGCCGTTTAGACGTAGTTTGACGTAGTTGTCGTTTCTTCCATTTTCCTTGAAAATGTCTCCAAGAAATGAAACGTAAAACATGTTATTGATTATTAGTATAACAGCTATTTTGTATTTTATGGAGTTAATAACAGTTTATTACGATCTTTGTTGTCATTTTATATAATTCTATTCAATTATTGTTCGCTTCAATCTTATTCCTAAGTTTTGTTTTTTACTGAAGCGAGGAGGATTAAATAAATAATTATTTGTTTTTATATTTTTCATAATTACTGAAAATATTTTTGTGGACATAATCTATCAGAAAAATAAATTCAGAATGTTTTAATCCGCTCAAAATACAATATAAAATTAATTGCTAATTTTTTTCCATAACATTGAACAAAGAATAGCTTTTGTTATGATAATATTTTTCAATTATCTAAAGTTCATTTTTCCAAATTCTATTTATAATACACTGAGCAAGCTATTATCTTCCAGTGTTTCATATGTGCTCTAACATCCCATTGACTTGTTATATTGTACAGTTGTAAACTTAAATAAATAAATGCCAATGTCTTTGACGAATAAAAGGAAAAGAAATATTTGCTCCAAAATAACTTTTCTTACAGTCTTTGAATAAGTTCCCTGGAAGATGGAAAATATGGAGAGAAAGATGCTGGAGAACAAATAAACAGAATAACTGATATGTAATTTATGTTAATTTCCATCTTCAGAGTAGGTTGAAGATTGAAACAAACGCCAACAAATTTTTACACATTCAGTCAATATCGCTTCTAAATCTACTTAAATGACGTTCAGTTCACCTTCACATAAACTGTAGTCTGACTTATCTTATTCTAGAATACGTGAGTAAATACAGGTTTAAACTTATTGAAAAAAGTTATTAATTAATTAACAATATACAGCTTAAAAATGAACATTCCAAGTTAATACAAATTTCAGTTATTTATTTAAATCATTATGTGTATTTATTTAAATCAATATTACCTATCATTATACGTTATTACAAGCGGGGCTTTCTCAGAATATCACTGTCTGACTAAGATCTCCTTTCGTGTGGCAACAGTCGTGGGCGAAGTTCAGCCGTGGCAGGCGTTGCTCAAGTCGTGGCTTCGCTGGCCACTGCTAATAGAGACGGTTGACCTTTCCTGGTTATTGCGAAAACACAAGGTGTGGTCTCATTTTCACTGAAAAGAAAAATAATTTCTAACTTTTTGCCAAACTTTAGAAAATTTCCTTTAAAACAAACTGATTTCTGTCCTTTCCTATTGAAATTTTTTAAAAAGGACTTTGAAATCTTTATTATCCAAGAGCATTCATCCACGAGTATTCAAAAGGGGGAAAAAGACAAAACATACAATGGACACACTCTTGATCAAAGACTATCGAAAATCCAGGTAATTTTTAATTAAATAAAAAAATTTCTCTTAAATTCGATTCACAACGTTATGTAGTGTCTTTGCCTTATTAACAATTAATTATATCTTTTGCTTTTATGAATTATTACCAATTACGGCTACTTTCATTGTACCTTTTTTTTTTTTTTTTTTCAATTTTGCGCTCTCA
>NW_027106333.1:184985-190860 GCF_000696795.3 Halyomorpha halys | reverse complement strand
CGGTTGGCAGCCATGCAGATAAATAACGAATTACCATTAACAGATAAACAGAGACAAATGCAGAAAAGAAATAGTCCATTATTATAAGAATTATTATGTTGTAAAGCTTAGGTTGAAGATAAAGAAAAAACATATTATTGGGCATATTGAGGTAATTGAGATTATTAGAACAAATATCCAATGGCAGTAAGTACAGATAAAATGCACAGTTAATTTTTATTGGCTACTTTTTTTTTTTTTGACACTCTACTCCGTCAACATAACAAACAAACATTAAACACACTTTTCAAATATTTCGATTTTTAATCCCAAATATGCATTTATGTTCGTTATAAGGAGGAACGGTGGACAATAGATTTGAAAATTTTTATCTTTTTTTTTTTAAATTTGGTGTCTAAATCTTTGATTTTGAAATGTTTTAAAAGTTTGATTGAGCAACGGCTCTTATATTTCATATTTTAACAAAAAAATAAGGAAAAATTTTCCGCTATATTACTCGTCATAAGGAAAAAGAAATACATATTTTTGATTAAAAATCATACTATTTTTTCTTAGTGCTGGCTCCAATTTGTCTTGCCCTTTAGCCTTAGTGCTTGTTTGTTACGTTGAAGCAGGAGAGTTCCTGTGAAGTATTTGTAGTTACTAAAACAAGATTGCATTTACTCACGGGCTTAATTTTATACACCTGCTCAAAAGTACTTCTGGGCCTAACCTCTTTACTGATTTATAAAAACAATTATCTGATTTTTAATTTAGTGATTATAGTATTGATTAATAATATTGCGAACATTATGTTATAATCTTTGTTTTCCAGTTCACATTATTTATCAGAATAGGTGTGGAGGTCAAAATACAGTGTTGCATCTTGAAAAAAAAAAAAAAAAACATTTTATCGAAACTCTCATCTCTTACATCAAGCTTTCATCTTATATTTTATCTTAGAAGTTATGATCATGAACCAATCTTTACATTTATGATTGTCGCTCCTTAAGTCCATCTGAAGAGCGCTTGATGGTTAGTCTCTTAGTATTTCGAGATCCATTTTCCAACCATTTTATGGTATTTGTCAAAAATTAAGAAATTCAGGAGACCCAAATCGATGTTGGAACGAGTTAGAATTGTTCTATGTTATTTTCTTTCACAGTTGTAATATCCAAGACTATTATTCATACTTTAAGCATATATTAAGTGTATAATGAAATTTTCGAATGATTATAATAAATCATTCCATATTATGCCACTAAAATCACAATTCAAATTCAAACTCTTTAATATGAGAATGTAAGTAAAATTATATTAGATTACGCTTCTGTTTGCAAATAACTATAGTTTGTATTTCATTATTTTTTTTTTCAAAATATTGTAACTTTTTCTTCCTCATAAAGGGTAAAACCACAAAAAACAAATCCATGAAATAACTACCATATTACAATACCGGACTGTCAGACTACACCGCCACTAGGTGTGATATCCTCTAACATACAGCTACTTATAAACCACTAATGGTGAGCTGAAAATCACCGCCTATTATAGCGACCTTACCTCGTGACGTAATGATAGGCTTGGCAGAAGCGGATGCAGGTCAAGTTGATGGTTAAATAAGCTTTTCATCGGCGACCGGTTCCCGCATTGGGAACCTCGAGCGAAACGGGGCCCCTCGGGCCTCCTTAATAAGACTGGGCTGAGTTCCCTTTTCTTTTTTATTTAACATTGTGTAAGATTATTTAAAATAGAATAATAATTTTTTTAGTACAAAATAATTAATAGAGAGAAAAGTAGGATCGGCACTAATCAAGTGTAGTCAGTTGAGATGTGTAGTTCGTGAACGAACCAGTTCGAATGAACTATAATTAATAAGGAACTACTTAATTCAGCCGATCTTTTTGTAGTAATTAGTTCCTTAGTTCCTTTTGCTTGTAAACTAAATTAGAACTATGGAACTGTTTGGAACTACCGAATAACGAGGATTCGTTGTGAAAACATTATATTAAAATCATGATAATATACAAAGTAAAATCAAATTTCTGCTATTTTCTCTTCGAGAAATTAGTTTACCTTCTTACTACAATTTCTTTATTAAAATACTTTCATTGGTACAACAACATTGCCGACGTTCCGGACGTCCATCAATCTTCAGAGAGCTATTTTTAAAAATATATAGCTACAAAGTTTCTTCTTATATTAAACTTTGATTCATTGCCGATAAAATAACAGTCTGGCAAAAAATAAAAGCAACTTCAAAGGAACAATGATTTCCAGTAAATAATTTTATGGAATATAATAGGTCAAAGGATTTAAAAAATAAATGATATTAAAAATTTTCATAAGTAATAATAATAAAGTTTCATCCTTGCGTTACGAAATCAATTTTCACCTGAATATTTTTTATTTTTCAGGCTTATAATTCCCCATTAGTTTTTCTGTTATGAAATGAGTTAATCTAGTAAAATAAAAACTAGATAGTTCGTTTGGGACGTCGGAGTCACAATGGATCACTCAATGAAAAATAAATTATCTAGTTCAACAAACCAACCACTAACTAACAAAGTGCCATTCCCCTTCAAGAACTACTTCTCCATGTCTAATAGTCAGGGAGCCGGATAGAAAAATATTGACTTGTTCATTTCAAGTAAAAATCTTTATTTAGGCGATCTTCGTAAAACTTAACACTACAGGAATACATTTTGCAGAAATGGGCACCACAAGACTCAGCAATAAACTCAATAAAATCACTTTAAAGCTTTAGAAATCCGTTCTCCAAAAACATTTTTGTAGCCACCAAAGACATCCCTGCTAAACTTTAATTATGTCACATCTTTCAAAAAAATGTTTAAGTTTTACTTTGTGGGACGTGTTCCAAAGATATAACCGTATTCAGGGGATTCATTATCTAATTTGGTCCCTCTATAGAGTATCCCACAGCTAGTAGGGATATCAAATAATAGCCATGGTCTACGATACAATCAATTGAATAAGTCAAATACAAAGTAAAATATTTATTTTTTTTATGTCAGATATTCAAGCAAATGCTCTAAATATTAAACAAAAAAACTTCAATTTTACTAGTATAATGAATTAAAATTAACATGTAGCAATAGTTTTTTTTTCCATAACCCATATTTTAGAAAATTTTTGTTATTAACTTAAATATAAACACCAATATATATTTTAATTTCCACATTGTATCCTTCTTCTGTAGTTGACTACATTTTAAGAAGATTTTGAGTTTGTAATTATGCTGTAATAGACGTAATAGCTCTAGAGAAATCCTTCTTGAATTTAATGATAAAGATTTGTGGTTATAAGAATAAAATCCACGGTACAAAAATTTTTTTTAAAACATGGGTATGTTTAGGAAAACAAATAAAACAGATAAAAATTACAGTTCGGAGTTGAAGAAATCGCTACATTTTTACTACTTTGTACAAAATTGGACTATTTTAATTAACTACACCTATGTTAACATAATGTTTTTCGTAAGAATAGTACTTCCCATTATATTTCTCAAAATAAAAAATTGTGTCCCCTAGTGTTTTGAAAAAATATACAGTTTTTGAAAAACATTACCAACTATTAGACGTACATAACTCGAAAAATTGAAAAATTAAAATATGAATAATAATTTTAGGATGGTAGATAATTAAGAAATTGAACATGGAACAAAAAAATAGCGTAAACGTTTTTTTCTTGATTAAAATAAATTTTCAGTCGTTCGCCAAGCTTATGAATTTAGACTTTAATGTCAATTCCAAACATTAAAAAAAAAATTAATAAAAAATAAATTGCTCTTTTTGTCCCTTGTTTCCTTGACTAAACAAGCAAAATCGAAAATAGATTCGAATAGAAATATTCCTGGTTGATTAAAATTTTCTAGTTTGTCGAAGATCTTTATTTATTTATGAACCAGAAATATATTTTATACGAAAATATTCAAAGATTGTTTAAAAATATCGGAACATGAAGAAGTGTAAAATACTTTTTCAATCAATAAGGGTTACTTAATAGCTGAGCATACTAAATGGAAATGTCGGTCAAACAACCTGTTGATAACTCTTATTTTGCTGAATAATACAACTTTTTCGGTAAACTATTACGTCTATCATGGTAATTATATTTATCACGGATTAATTTTTTTGGTTTTATGTTATCTGTTTTTATGACAAATTTTATTTATTAAACCGTAGCCATTCATTTTTCTGGATATTAGGCTCCAAACCTGGTTTAGCAAATTAATAATTAAGAAATACCTGAATATCTTCACAGAATTTATATTGTTAACAACTTTGTTTAAAAATTCATAAGACATGCATGAAAGTATGTAGCAACTTATCGCTGAAAATATGTTTATATGAGAAAATCCCTCAGGGCTGGTCAAGGAGAAGTATTACTTCACCTGAATACTTATTCACAAACTCAGTTTTTATTTAGTACTAATAAATGCTTGAAATTCATATTACTTTCTTAACGCAAAATTAGGGAAGAGCTGTTTCGATGATGTTTCTTAATTATTAAAATGACTTAAATTATTTAATTAATTAGCTACTAGAATTATTAATTATCAATCAGAATAATTGACGAAAAATATTTTTCGGATCTCATTAAACCCAGATCATAAAAAATAAAACTATAGAAGAAATATAATTCACTTTTATCCATATATTTATTTTAGATGTTTTGGTGACGTTTCAGCCTTTTTTTCTAAATTTGGCCATTTTTAAACTTTTTCCTCCTTACTTCTACAACCCTGTCATTTCATTATAATTCTTTTATATTATAAATATAACGCTATGGAAGTTTTAGTTGTGTTTTTTCATGTTAGTTGGCATTTTTTCTTTGAGTTTTTATCTACAAATTTCTTAATTAACATTACACTTATAATTCATTGATTAAAAACATGCATTACTTTTAAGAAATTAAATAATAGATTTTATTTTCCTAATTTTGGGAAACATTTATTTTTTATATCATATTTTTCAAACTAATTTGAAGATAAATTTTAAATACGTTTTTTTTTATTATTTGTTTTTTAATCCCCAGAGATGTCTATGGATTGTCAATTTTTTTTTTAATCAATGTTTTATCTCTCGCACACAGTTCATAAAGAAAATATTTGCTATTGTCACTATTTAAGTGCGTTGTGCCATATTAAGTCCACCCAAACTTAATCAGGGAAAATCTGGTGATCGAGAATGATTCTGATGTATTTCTTACGTAACCGTTGGTCTAGTTACAATACTTCCTTATGAATTTACGTATTTTTTCAAATATTCATGACACCTTGACCAGAACACAAAAGATATGCATGCAAATTTTACTAAAATGCTTGGAGAAAATTCTTGTTTATAGAGCTCAATGAATAAAAGTAATTAATAATAGGAAACTTAAATAAAATAAGAAAGACTCATGAGCTACCATGGACAAATATACGACATGAGATTGTCAAGGCGAAAGTAGTGTAACTTAATATAGAGAGCAGGAATCTAGAATAATTCTGCCTGATATACGACACTATGGGGTGTATAGTAACCCAGTACTTTCGTTTTTATATAATGGATCCAAATGAGGTAACCATAAAAATTATTATTTCAAGAAATGGTGCAACCAGATGTTTATTTTATAAAAATTGATCCTCAGTAAATACAAAACGAAATAATACTCCAATCGAATAAGTTACTATGAATTACCTAATAAATTTAAATATTATTCAAGTCCATGATGACTAGAATCACAGTAATTCCAAACAGGAGCCTCGACGCACAGTGCGATATGCTCTGATCTATAAGTCGGTTTTCTAAAACAAAATAGAGGTGGGAAAAATTATTAATATCACTTACTAATAATTACTAAGATATTATAAATATATACATATACCCTG
>NW_027106333.1:183029-184935 GCF_000696795.3 Halyomorpha halys | reverse complement strand
TATATATATATATAGAGAGAGAGAGAGAGAGAGAGAGAGAGAGAGAGATTCCATAAATGCTCCCATTCCAAAATAATAAATGCTATTAATTATTTCTACGCTTTTCTTATCATTTATTATTTGAAATTGTCGTTCTCTTTTAAAAAAGTAATAGCATCAAATGATTCTGGGTTCACAAAACCAACTATTTAGGGAAGGTTTAATTAATAAATATATTCTATTAAATAGATACATTATTTAAATTATTTATTACTTTAAAAAAATAAATTGTTTGTTTATAAAAAACCTTTTTTTACTTTTTAACAATCTGGATATCTTTCACACTATACTACAAATTTAATAAGTCTACAATATTACAGATTACTCTATTAAACTTTACAAAATATTTTAATAACACTAATTGTAAGATGTTTATTCAATTTACATCCTCTTGAAGTAACTAGTCACAACTGTTTGTCAAAGATGACGTTCAAGCAACTTGGACTAACGCAAGAGAAAACGAATTAAGAGAAATTAAGAGTACAGTTATGAAAGACATCAATCCAAAGCTGCAAAAGACACAAAGTCGTAATGACTAGACTACGAAATGGACAGACTCGATAAACCTAAGAATACTTTCAGCTAAGAAGATCTAAACCAGTGATTCCCAAAATGGACTCTGGCAGTAATGGCTACAGGTGCATTTGCGGGGCGATGAGTAACTATAAGTTGTCACGGTCAACAATATTACTGCTGAATAAAAAAAAGTCGAGGATTACTAAATTAATCGTAGCACACCCGGTTAATCCTTCTCATTAAAATTATTTCAATTTTTTTAACTTTTCAACAAATAGTATCATAATTCCCAAATTTAATGTTTCTAATCTTTCTTTGCTACATTTTGCGAAAAAAGTAGAAACATTAATTAAGGAGTGACGGTAGCAGCGTGGTTACGCGCCTATCTCCCAACTCAAAGGTTTAGAGTTCGAGTCCCCGTCCCTATACAGGATTTTTTCAAGCACTCACAAAGACGTCATGATATGCGCGATGTATTTCCCAAGTACATCGAGTACATCGAGCGAGGCCTTGGACCTCCCCGGTCTATCGGACCAGTAATAATAATAATAGTAGAGATATATATACTTATATATATACATATATACATACATATATACATATATACATATATATTTCTTATGAATTGCTATAAAAAATTTGAAAAAATTGATTTCCAGGGGACGCTAAGTAATATATTTCCTGTAAAGGGTGCGGTAGGACAAAAACTTTGGAAACCGCGGACCTAGAGCAACATGTAGTCAGTGTAACTCACCACTAACTGTTAAACAGGCATTTGATTAGATACCGGATTGATTACCATATCATTTGGCAACTTCATTAAACGATAATAGGAAATTCCGGAAACATTTGGTGACCTCAAGAAAAAAAATTTGTACCAATATATATTAGAAACTTTATTGATTACATCAATTATTATCACTTATTGTTATAAAATTTTTTTTTTTTTATTTTCCGTTTCATTATAATTATTAATTTTGTTCTTAATATTCACTATTGTTATGATATCAGCTAATATATTCTAGTATAGATACAATGATATTAGGTATTTCAAGAGGAAAGTTAAGTCAGTATCTATAGGCAAACATCATCATCACTGTAGATTGCCTTATATCATATTAAAAAAATAAAATAAAAAAGATGACGTTCCGGAAGAGATTCGAAAATGTTATATCCAGTCAGGACATAAACTAATGTCAGCTGCACCCAACAGGATCTACTGGGAGGTTTTTTTTTTTTTTTAAGAAGAAGAGATTTATTTATTGATAGATATTACAATC
Organism: Halyomorpha halys; assembly: GCF_000696795.3. Taxonomy (NCBI): domain Eukaryota; kingdom Metazoa; phylum Arthropoda; class Insecta; order Hemiptera; family Pentatomidae; genus Halyomorpha; species Halyomorpha halys. The sequence continues at coordinate 183,100 of NW_027106333.1, read as the reverse complement.
TGCCACACAGTTGTGGGCAATAGGTAATATTGATAAATGATCACATACATACTAAAATAAAAAAAAAATAA
>NW_027106333.1:153648-181674 GCF_000696795.3 Halyomorpha halys | reverse complement strand
TTGAAAAGCAATCCGGAATGCCATACCCGGTCAAAAGCTTGCGCTATGTCCAGAAAGGCACGCTGGGAGGTTGATCCATTCCTTATCACGAGTAATAATTAAGTTCCAGTATATCCAATCAAGGCCAGAGGATGTCAACAGAAAGGATTTCTGTTTTAGTGACAGTTTACGTTAAGCTTTATGTGTCTTGTCAATAAAATTGTTTGGGACCTTGGACACCTTATATTTCAAACATGCAACGACCTAGTTACATAATGAAATTCCATTCGGAATGCGGATTGTAGGTAAAGTAATGGTAGGGGGAATAAACAATGGCAGCTGTTCCAAAACGTTAAAAATAATTAATTTTTTATTCGGAGCTCTATATCTTTACAACTACCAATAACAATAGAAAATCTAAGAGAGCATCATTTAAAGTAGAGTAAATTTGCCAAAATTTAAGCTCTAAACTTTTTTTCCTATTTACGTTCAATAGTTCTCAAGACATAGCTTTTTAAAAAGCAACATTTGATAAAAATGTTGTATGGAACGTTCTGAAATATCAGTAGTTAGTGAATTTATTTTGATAAATCCATATCTCAGGAACTATGTGACTTACAGACGTCCATTAGCACTCAAATGAAAGCTGGTTTGATGAGCTATAAATTAGTTTATGACGTTTATTTTTCTGGAGTAGTAGTTTTCATGGCATTTGCTAAAACAAATTGATTTATAGTTGTTGGGACAAATTTCCATTAGACAAATTTATATTCATATGTGAATATCATAAAAACTACTACCCCGACGAAGATCAGTGTCGTAAACTACTTTATAGTAAGTTAAATTTCCTTTATTTTGAGTGCTGGCAGACGTATGTGCTTCTTATGGGTCTAGAGATATATTTTTTCAAATATCCAACATTTTATACGAACATCTAGAAATTAATATTTTGTTTGTTTATCTCGTCAAATATCAGAAAAACTACTACTGTTACAAAGATAAACATAATTGACTATTTTGTAGTAAATTTAACTAGCTTTAATTTGAGCGCTGGAAGACATCTGTACGTCCAATAGTTTCTGAAATTAAGTTTTATTATAAATCAAACCTGTAGTTGGAACAACTATAAATCAATTTATTTTAGCAAATATCATGAAAACTACTATTCCTACGAAGGTAAAGGTCATAAAATTCTTTATAGTTCATTAAACTAGCTTTAATTTGAGTGCTAATAGACATCTGTATGTCACATAGTTCCTGAGATATAGATTTCTCAAAATAAATTAACTAACTACTAATCTTTTAGTAGATTTTTATGAAATGTTGCTTTTTAAAAGGCTATAGCTCGAGAACTATTTGACGTAAATAGCTCTGTTAGGGCTAATATTTCAGCAAATTTACTCTCCTTTAAATGATGTTCTCTTAGATTTTCTAGTGTTGTAGGTAGTTTTTAAAATATAGAGCTCCCAATGAAAAATGAATTGTTTTTTAAGGTTTTGAAACATCCGCCATTTTATGTTCCTTTTTATGTACTTGGCAGACTCATCAGTTTTGACTAGTAATTATAAATAATTTTTATTAAAGTAATCAAAAATTGGGGTGAGGTAACTGCTTTATTTTCTTCCCGGCTATTCTACTATTAGAGTTGCCAATCTCTTTTATTAATGGATTTTCAGAAAATGTTTTAATAAGATATGTAGCAGTCTAAGTTAAAACAAGTTATAATATGGGAACTTTTGGGGCAAGGTGTTTATTTTTGTGTAACGGCGAAAAATTTGTTGTTTTTTTTTGCTTTATTTGTCTTCCAGTTGGCATGTCATGAGAATGTCAAGATCTATCAACTACTGGTATGTTATGTAGTACTCGACTTAAAAGAGAATGAAGTTCTGAAATGATTACTTAAGGTTTTTTAGTTAAGGCAGTCGGATCTTTGATAGGAATTAGGTTATTAAAAGATTTAGGGTGTTTTCTATCCAGGATACGTCACATGGAACAAATTAAATTTAATAATAAGACCCCTTGTATCACAAATGCTGCAACAGTCAGGGCTAGCGAGAAAACTAGTGACAAGGATTACATTTGAATCATTTATTAATATGAAATCATTACTGAGAAATTATTCATTTCTATAAATGGAATAAGTCGTGAAATAAGTTAAATAAAACCAAAAAATATGAAATTCCTAGCCCTTTTAAAGGTTAACTCATTTGTTGTTCTTTTGTAATGATTTAGAATTGTTGTTAAAATAAACACTGAATAGTAAAAATTATTGTTTTAATTTGATTTAATCAGAATAAAGTAGCTAGAAGAATTTTCGTAACCGACTGGTACTGTCATAATGTCAAGGTTAGTGACATGAATTTGATCCAGCCACTTTCACTGCCATCCCCCCTCACAGCAGTGCAGAAAGTGGACTCAATAATCTCTTTTAAGACATAAAATTCGAAATCTATCCACTGCGTTTAGTATTTAGTTAATTCTTCAATTTATAGCACTTTCACTGGAGAGAAATTCAAGGATGACCAGGAGTTGGTTAGATATTAGGTAACTATCTTGCTCGGGGACTAGATGCTCCTAAATTTAATATTGAATTGCTACCGCCAGATTAAACGTTAAAAAAAATATATTCTTTAAGTGGCATATAGGTGGTTTATTATTACACAAAGTTTTAGGTTAAGTAAAAACTACTATTAACATATTTTCGTATTTCTACGGTTGTTATGGCAATAGTTAAAATTTAATGACTATTGTCATAAAATATAAAAAACGTTTATTTTCACTTTTAGTTATTAATTAAATCTAATTCTTAAATTTAAGCATTTATCATTAACAACAACAACAAGGAGAGATGATAAATTATATTAAACATATAAAATTAAAGCTAATTTAGAAGAAGTTTTTTTTTAAAGTTCGGGATTTTAATCCTTTCACACTATTTTAATCAAAATAAAAACAATCTAATATTGAAGAACTCTTAATTATAAATTGATATGATAAATTAAATAGAAATTGTTTGAGTCTTTTGGGGAATAAATGTAAAAAAAAGTATAAAATCGATGTTATTAAGTCCCACATCTTTGAAGTCAATGTTAACTTCCACTTTTGTAAAATCGATTTTAACTGAACAGATCGATACGTAATATACATCCCAGATATATAAGTATATTTAATATGTTAATTCAGTTTCTTACAATTAACTGTTATTGAGCTGGATTGTTTATCTACATACACACAGACACAGGGACATGAACACGTACGCCTACGCCTACACCCACGCATTATTTTTATTGCTATTTCCTTTTCGTTTAAACATTTACTGTTTGAGCGATTTTTTTTTTTATAAAATTATTTTAATTGTTAATCATATATATGATGAAAAATATTTTATTTATAACGTTTGCACAATGAATCCCTAGATTCCTAGTATCAGTTTTCTAGTTAGAAGTTACTTGTGGTAGATTGTATGCAGGTAATAATTTTCTGTTTCTTGTCCTGTTTCCTCGATTTAATATGATAGATCTTGCAAAATTTAATTTATACCATAGATTGAAAGTGCTATTGAATTCATCACTTTACCGTTTTTTGAAGTAAGAGATGTTTTTGTTTCTCATGTGTAAACGTTTTCGCAATTTGCACAGTCTAATTTGTAAATTACATTTTTTTTATCCCAATCATCTATCCTGTTCTACATGTCCGTAATTTATTTATTGCAATTGAATAAGCTTAATTTAAAAATTGATAGCAATAAGTATATTAATATATTTGGTTGGTAGAGTTTAATAAATATTAAGTCTTTTTTATGGAATGAAATGTTTATGAGACATTTTTCAGTTGCTTTGTTTTCTGCAACAATTCAAGGATAAACATTTGCATGCATACACTTTTCCGCCATAGTTACCGTAGTTACACAGTGGCATTGAAGAATATAGTGCATCCAATGACCTTTTCTTGGCACAGCTGCTTTATTTTCAAGTCAAATCGAATAAAATGTAATAATAACAAAGATTTTTTGTCTATATAATTATTTCATGTTATCTATATAACATTGGAAAAAATTATTTAATAACATTTCTATCCTAATTAGAAATTGGATTTTTCAAATTTTATTTCGATTTTTAGATTTAGAAAAAAAAAATATACCAATATATACACACTTTTTCTAAGCAATAGATTAGATATGATGACTATAATCAGTTGAGAACATCCATAGACAAACCAGTTGTCCTATCAATAACTTGTAATTAAACTATATGGTTTTGCTCCTTAAATAATATTGAATGATTTTTCTATATTGTTTTGGTCTATATATTTTGTTGATCCTTAAATAATATTTTGGCTTATTTTATATTGCTGCTTACCAAGGACTCGGGATCTAATCCTGCTGCGGCAGATAATCATTTTTTATTTCACTGGAGCCGTGTGTCAGCCTTCCGGAATCCACCCATCTTCAAAACGTGGGTACCCTTAATTGTGTAAAAATCTGGTGGTTGAGCTTGATTGCCATCACCCTTTGCACAACCATTGGTCTAGTAACAGTACTTCCATACAACGTACCTCCCCCCCCTTGTAGAGGTACAGATTTAATTTTTTTTTAAATTCTATATGATTCACTATTTATCATTAGTCATCTAAAAGTCTGCGAGTAATCATAGCCTTTTGAATAAGCCCTAAAACAAAAAAATATAACAATACACAAAGAAATGGAATCAAGTTGTAGCAAGCAGATTATTTTTGCTGTTTCTTTATTGGTTTATTTTATATTTCTTTTATTGGGTGCTATGATTGCAAGAGATTACGGTACAATTTAATAAGAATCAGAGTACTATTACAGTAGCAGAGCCTTGGATAGAGGAGGCGGGCCGGAGGAGAGAGACAGGAAGGCTAGCGACAAGGCCTTCATAGCTAGTCCTCATTCCAGCGCTCACAGCTTTCCATTGCCATAGCCCAGTATATTTTCACGAGTCAAATGATTATGATTAAGTTCAACGAGACTTAATTTTTGTCAAAATTACTTTTTTTTTCATTCCTTATTATAATTTAGCCCATGAGATGTGTCATATCCCTGCTTTTCAGTAATAGGGTCACATCTGACAATCATTTTATTTTGTACTTGGGATGTTCCATAAATTGTACTGTAGATCGGTGCTTCTTTGTGACACTCCTGGGAGTACCATCCACGAAAATCCAGCCCACAAAAACAAAACTACTTAGTTCAATTAAGTAACGAATTCGGTCTTGTTTTTTTACCTACGACTCCAAAATTATGGTAAAAAAACAAAACATTAAATTCAGCGTCGAATGAGTACCGTAACTTATTAATTTGATCGAGTTGTACGTTAACCGTTAAATGTAAACTGTTAACCATTGTAAACCAAAAAGTGATTTTTTTACATATTTTGCCGAAATCCGAGATACAGTTTTATATACATTTTGAGTTATATAGTTTTATATGAATACAAACTTGATACAGAAACGTATTTCTGCCGGTCCTAAAACAGTTACTAACGAACTAAATAGTTTGATATAGTAATGAATTACGATAGATAGGTGTTTCTTTTGCCTCTTAGCAGTTCCTCTATGCTTCTCACTGTCATATATTAACGACCTCCCTGATTCTATTCTCCACCACAATAACACCTGTAAGTTGTAATACTAAAAATTAAAAAGCATTAAATTCAGCATCGAAGGAGATCCATGTCGTAATAATTCGGTCATGTGGTACGGCCGTAAACCTCCTTCAAAATTATTCCTGGGGCTCCAAGCTGTGAAGACCATATGCAACCAGATCGGATGTCTTATGGCCACATCACTTGACGAAATTATTATGTTATGGTACCCTTTCGACGCCGAATTTAATGTTCTTTAATTTTTCATACTATAACATTTTCGCTAGGATGCCCCTTTTAGTAAGAGCTTTAGAACCGCCAGAAATGACATTCCGTGTTATATGGTAGAAGCTATTTTTTTTTAAATTATTTGATATGTTTTATGGTGTGAATTTTATGCACCAGGCCCTGTTCTATAGCTTCGTGACAGTCTGTAGGGTTTTCATTTCGTTGGACCGCCACAAAATAAAACTCGACCTCTCTGGTCGGTTTCGAACCGGCACCCCTGCAGTCACGAACCAGCCAAAGTTGATGGTTAACTCGTATACACATGTATGTTGTAAAACGAACTGTATTTATGTTGATAGTGTTGTTTAGCATTTAGGTGACGAAATGAAAATATGTAATCACGATTCAAAGTCGAATGTATACACACTCAAAAGCATATTTTGGATGATCATTCATCTGGCCTTATATACTCACAAGCCCAAACTAGTCTTCAAGAACGTTCTAGGCCGAACATTTCATAAGAGATGTGACACATTTAAATCTCAAGGGTAACATTGAAAATATTAGTTTTAAAAGCGAGCCAGGCTTTAATAACTTCCCAATTTTCATATAAACCTGGAAATATAACTGGATTAACCAGCATTAAATAAAATGTAAGGCAAAGTTGTAACATTTTATTAGAATTTTAGTTTAATTGAATAATTTGAAAGTTGAATTAATTAATTTAAAATTTTAATTATTTTTTTTTACGAAAAGGGATTGAAGACCACACGCATATCATTACTCTAATCCTTCTCCTTCATCGGATTCCTCTTCTCCCATATGCTCCTCATGAGCTCTGCGTGTCTACGTTTTCTCTCCTCCGACCACGCAAGACCCTTTCTGGAGCGCTTCTTTCTCACAAGAACCTTCACTCTATTGAACGTCCATGTGTCTAAACAATCCCGGTCCGTCAGCCCCACCTGTTCCATATCATCCCTAACTTGCTTGAAATATCCTGTTGAATTTGTGTGACAGTGGATTCGTTGAAACATTCTATGGTTTAGTCTTTCAGGTTTCATCCATTGAACCTCAGCCTTCACACTCTAACGTCAGATTTTAATTTTATAATTTATAATTTATAATTTTAATTTTATGATTTTATAACCACTAAAACAAGTAAATTAAAATTAAACAAATTTTAAACTCAGAACGATGGAATTTCAAAGAAATCAAATTTATCTGCTTGATTTATTTTTTAAGCTTGAAAAATATTTCCGGAAATTGTTTGCAATAAACTAAGAAACCTAATATATACAGAAGAACCTCCATGAATATAAATTAATGATAAGAATTATAATATTAGTCAGGTCCAGTTTGAGCTATAAAAGAGAGTGTAGAAAAGAAAGTTTTGCATCAACACGAATCTGAAATGTCAAACGACATCTTTATTCCGGTTTTAATACAACTACCACCAGAACAGCACTAGTTCTTGCAGGCAGTTATACAACTTGACATGCCTTCTTGATCCGGTTTATAAAAACATCTCACGTACTAAATAAGACGTCTGCAGATTTTTCCTACAAATGGTAAAAAGTGTTGTAAATAAAAAAAACAAAACAACAAACACCTACAAGCATGTACCGTAGCTTACATACTGAACGTGAGACTGGCGACACACCTTCACAGGATTTTGCACAATCGTCTGGAAGGTTGTTTTTCATGTTGTAGGTCCCCCAAGTTCTGTCAACAACGCTTATACAAAGCATACAACGTTTTGTGCAGGGTACTCGTGACTCTTAAATTAGCCTTATTCAGGCACAGAATATAAATGGATTTAGCACTTTGTCTTGAAGGCCATATTCATTTATTTCAGCCGATTTAAGCATTGGACTGTGATCTCTGATTACATTTCAAAGTTTACAGTGTTAATTAATATTACCAGTATGATATCCCAAAATGACAGTATGACATGAAAAAACGTGGAATTCAATGTTCCGATTTAATTGTAAACTTTTAAAAAACAATCTCGGATAATATATTCATTGTAACGTTATTAAGTATACTCTTATACTTGTACTCTATTGGGGTAGAAAACATGTTTAAAAAAAAAATGGAATCCACATCGCAGCTTTGCTTAATTAGTGGCTTGTCTAATAAAAAAGATTTTATTTTATTTTTAATTGAATGTTCACCAAATATAGTACCAAGATCGCGTTTACTTTCTCTACTGAGATAGCACAGTGGTAGAATGTGTGAAAAAACTCCAAAATGAAATGAGTCTAATCTTGTTGATGAGTGTGGTTCCGTATACTCAGATACCTATAAACGGCAATTTGTTCCCTCAACAATATTTGTTAGCCGTAGACCTTTTCGGTATTAGGAAAACGTGAGTTTTTTAAAAAAAATTGTATTCAGTTTGTTTTAACCTATCCAACAAAAAAAATTTCGGCCAAGTCAATACCAATGAAAGTTAGTGTACTAATTTTAGTTTTTAAAAAGTAGGTTTGTTTCTTGAAATATTAAGACTAGCAGATGACGGAGAGTTATATGCTATTCTAAAGATAATACTCATGAATTGCTTCGTAAGGTTTATCTTCGGGTTTCTCAGGCGCTCTCATGTCTCCTGTTGGTATACCAAGCTAAATTGGTTTTATTCAACATCCAAAAGGCAATACCTCCTTGGTATTTATCTGTTAAAAGTCTTTAAAATAAAAAGAACCTAACTACAACCTTGATGTCCTCACACTACGTTCAGCCATCCATTCATTAAATATCAGACCCCAACCGATTGATTTATATATGCCCTGCTATAGAACCGCTTCCTTCAGCAAATCCTTTGTCATACGTGCAACCTCCTTCTGGAATTCCCTCCCCACCTCTATTTGCTAATCCTCATCCTTTCTTTCTTTTTAAACAACACCTATTCTTTTACCTACAACATAATCAAACCTCCGTGTCAATGAGAACGATATAAACCCATAACATTGATTACCAAGATAAATTGTAATTGTATCCTGTGTACTGCAACTTTGTAAATATTTGTCAGACAATTAATCATATAGTGTGAACATGTATTTATTCTTAGAGGACTTTTGTCCAAAAAAAAACTTATTGTTTTCATTTCATTTCATTACCGGAAGCTTTGTATCAATGTAGTAAATAAAAACGTCTGCCAATAAGTAGGTCAGTAATATCTCCCTCACCATTCCTACTGGATAGTTAAGGCACATGATTTATATGATTTCAAGGTTTACTATAAATTTGATTTTTCGTTTGAAAAGAAAATCTACGGAAACCGTTGTGGTTAATAGATGAGTGACATGAAAATTACTTTTGTACACGGTAGTGAATGTTTTTGAAAAAATCAATGAAAGTAATGGATGTTGTCTGATAAAATCTATATAGAAACAACTGAGTACGCTTGTTTTAGGACCACAGTAATAGTTAGTTATTTGTTTCCTGGAGACCTTTTTAGCTGAGGAAGAGTGAGACGTCACCTTAGCAACCTCATTCCGGCCTGGATGGGTTGACTTTCATTTTGTGGTAGTCCCACGGAACAAAAACTCGATCCTCCCACTCTAGTTAGGATAGTTTCGTTACCTCTAGGATAATCCCCCCTCCCCATATATCAGAAATGACCAAGTAGGAAGTAAGCAAACAAGCAAATTAAACAAAGGTATTTGTTCCTTTATAAATTTGTAAATATTTGGCGAACATGAGTTACCTAGAATTTTTTTTTTTTGATAGATTTATTTATTGATAGATATTAAAATCTGCCACACAGTTGTGGACAATAGGTAATAGTGATGAATGATCTCATACATACTAAAATAAAAAAAAATAAAATAAAAAAATAATAATAATAAAAACTCTCTTAAAATATATACAAACAAAAGAATAGACAAGATGAACATAATCAAACTATCTGTATGAAAAATAAAAAAATAAAAAAACATAATGATAAAATAATACATACAATATTTACACAATCGACCTGAGGATCCCTGAGCCCACTCTATTCTCCACGTGTGAGGGGTAGAGCAGAGCTCAAGAGATCCCAGCGCATCCCTCTCGCCGCATCACTGGTAATATAAAAATTAAATTAACAAATTCATACACCTTTAATTTTATCCCTATGTTTGTTGTAGGCGAAAAAAAATATTAATGATCAATTAATAAAATCTTAAACCGAACTATAATAACTTAAGAGTATGATAGAACGTGAATAACACAAAATAAAAAAAAAAAAGTGAATATAAAAATAAATATCTATTTCATATAACTTTGATTTTATACATACCCACCATTCTTTCTTCTTATATCTTATCCATTTTTTTAAAAATATATTAATAAACTAATGCATATTTATGTATATTGAACATGAAACGAGATGGACAGCTGCCAATATGTGCAGGTGAAAAGCATTGAGATAGATTAGTGACATTACCTCAGTGACTGCCCTCTGGGTGTGTTATAGCCAGTGCAAATTCCTAGGAATGCAAAGCTGCACGAGACTTTCGCGATTAACCTCCATCTGAGTCAGATCTTTACTCCAGCGTATCCTGTACAATCCATTAACGTCACCCGTGGCCCCGCACAGACCAATGTCATGCACGATTACGTTCAAGCTTGATTGGTAATAATTTTCAAACGCCCAATCATGTAGCGCCGCTTAAAAATAAATAGGTTTTCTTGTTGTTCAGTTCGATATTGGAATAAACTCAAGAGTATTTGATAATTCAAGGAACATTCTCATTCGAGTGTCGAAGATAATAATGAAATTTGATTAGTCTTAGCGGATGCAATGTTGTAAAAATCTTCTAGCATTTTTTTATGTATCAATGGTTAGCTTCTACATTATTTAAAAATTGGAACAAACATTTTGTTATCTCTCCTCTCGCCCTCTCTTTTATTTATGTTCCTAGCAGCGACAAAGAGAAACAGATATATAAATATTCATATAAATAAAACATACATTTAATGTATTTCACGAACAGTAACTTTGAGCATGATTGACTCCTCCGGATGACATCGGATTTATCTTTCGCAGTTTTATGGCTGGATGTAGGAGATACGGGGTGTGAGCAGCGAAAAACTGGAGTGCTGAACGTGAAGAACATTTGTCACAATTTTCTCTAAAACAAAATTATGCAGACGGTGACTCTTTTGATTGAATGATCTCTATAAAATTTTACAAATCAAAGCTTCTCTAAAAATAGATCTCACAATTTTCATCCTGGAATCGCCAAAAAAGTTCTGTAAATTCAGCTTTATTTCGTCGTATAAGCCCTTTTCTTTGACTAAGTTTGTAATTCTATCTAATACACGGCATAAAGTCACATAGACACAGTTCCTAACTGAACACTGAAATACAAAATACCACTAAAAGATATTTAATTCTAAATAGAAGAACTTACTTACAGAAGAAATACTTAGTAAAAAGGATTTATTCAGTTTCAAACCACTTTCAAAGGTGATAAGTGATTTTAAACTAAATACATCCTTTTCACTTAATATAAGACTGACTTACTGAAGTTTAGCAAAAAATTAAATAAGAGTATACCAAATTCCTTGAAGGTACTGATCTATATGTTTATTTCGATTTTTTATTTATTTATTTTTTTGTTTGTTAGACTTTTGTTTTGATTTGTTGTTTTGTGCCGGTTTTCACTTAGTAACCCAAACTTCTGTAATTGGTCAAATAAATATATTTAAACAGATAATATGGTGTAGTGCCTTTAAAGGCAAGGAACATGTATGTAATACGAAAAATTAAATTGTTGCTTAATGGAGTTACTATAAAGAGAAATTTATTTGTTTAGGGTAAAAGAATTCCTTATATAAAAAAAATCTACAATTTATAAAACCACAGCAGAAATAATGTGATAATAATCTCAAAAAAAAAATTTGAAAAAAGAGAGAAAAATTATAATTTTATCCTAGTTTGAATGAAAACAGTTTTTCAAGCAACAAAATCTGAAAAGATCAACATATTAATAGATTGTATATCTATTTATTTTATTTTGGTTATCTACGTATGAAGGTCTAATCACGGTTAAAAACCTGATTGTGTGTGTGAATTAGAATCAGTTTAATTACAAAAAATAAAGTTTTGAATAATTATGAAAATAAATTAATGTTAAATCAGGTGTACACCGGTACCTTAAGTTTTCCATACTTTTTTTTTCTAATTATGTAATAGGGCAATGCAAACATGATCGTTACATGTTCTGGACCTGTTTAGCATTTATCATTTAGCACTGTTATTTTTAACAATTAATGGACATAAACTTTTTTTATTCACTATGTAGGATAAAAAGGACAAAAAATAGACCTTGATTTATTATCAGGTATTACCTTTCCTATTTCCGGGATTAGCTAACGGTACCTGTTAGTACTGGATTAGGTCCAATTCTAGAATAAACTGAAAGTCACATTGCGTTTTTGCGCATATGTTAGTAATTTATTCAATTTTGGAAATATAATAATAATCAATATCTATCTATTACGGAAAATCTTTCTGCTTAAATTAACAAATCATCATTTACAAAATGTATTTTTATTTATATATTTGTTTTCTTTGACTCCATACCATAAATAAACCTGAGAAAACAAAGAAGGATAAAAGTAACATCTCAAGAGCTAGAGTCATCCCAAAGAAATCCAAGACGTAATTTAAAATAAACCACACGAAAAGTTGCCTTAGGGTTCTGGTTATGTAAGTACAGCAACTAATAGTGATCGAGGAATGGATAGATAAAAAAATTAAAAATGTGAAAACGATATGAAGAACAGCAATGGATGTGAATAAAACTTTCCTATAAAGGCATGAGATTGGTTTTAAATAGGGAAAATGTAAAAAAAAAAAATAATGGTAAATTATCTGAATTCACAACCATGGCATAGATCCAACAAAGGGGATTTAAAGAGATTTCTTGATAAAAGATGAAGGCACGTAAGACCTTGACACACAAAGGTTAAAAAACTAGAAATTCTGGATACAAAAATAAACATAAGCTCAAAAAAAAAAGTTACATGATTTGGGTTCCAAGCAGAGACCTGTAATACCGGTCGAGTTTCTTCAATACTAATGAATTAATCTACGTTGGAATGTAGAAATAATTTAGATTTTGTTGAGGGTTCATCCAGCGTTCAATGAGAATGATGGTTATATTAATAATTTTTTAGATTATTGTTAAAATACTTAGAAACCAAATGGGAAGTAGAAGGTAATCGCTAGACCTGAATTCCACCATATTTGTACAAGCGCTAGCGAATCCAACAGAGAGGGTGGGCGAGGTGGCGGATCTAGCGAACGATATTATCATATTTTAATATTATGAAAAAAATGTTTTTCTACTATTTACCATGTTTTGGAGGCGTCTAATTTCGAAAAAATATTGCTGTATCAAGGATTTTTTTCTGTCAGTCGTAAGCGAAAATAGGGGATGAAATTTGATATACATAATTTATAGCAAGAATAAATATTCGCGCATGCGTAAGAAAAAGTAGTGGATATTATTTAATAAAATTGATACTGGATCATGTATACATTGATTCCCAACGTTCCTCAAAATTCTGACAAACTTTAAACATCCATTTTTGAAATATAGTTGTACCTAGAAAAATACGTTAGTGCAAGCGTAAGCGAAAGCGGTGGATGGAATTTAATGAAATAAATTTAACCATTCATGTACCCAAACGCATTTTATCGATTATGTGCGACTACTAATTTAACTACTAGACTAATCGATAGATAGAGAGAAAGTACGTGATTTTATTTATTTAATTTTTTTATTCTAGTCTCATCGGGTCCACGAGAGTCTGGGCCCCGAGGATTTTGCCCTCCTTCCTTCACAGTAATGGTTCACAGTTAAAATTAAGAATTTAATGAGTTCATGCCGAAATGAAACACAAAAATCGCCCACACTGGATCTAAAGTGTTTAGCATTTCCATCATCGAAGTAAGTTATATCTCTTAATAATAGTGGAAATAATTTTTTTTTTTAAATTAAATGAAATTTTAAAATCACATATCGATCGGAAGCTTATATCGTTACATTATATAATTATAGTGTCTGCGGTTACAAGAGACATCTGATTACATTATAGCAAGGGAAGAACAATAACTTGGATATTATAAAACAGGATCCTTTAACAACTCTACTAGATTTATTGGATGCCATGTTAAAAACTATTTCTCTTTTCTTTTTTATATAATTTATTCCGCGTATAGAACATACGATCAGGTGATTAACATTTTATTGAATAATAATCTTAAAAATAAATAACTTTTGCTTTAATATAGTAGCCATATGCAAAGTATGAATTTCATTAGTACATCCTGTATGCAATGATTAAAATATTGTGGTGGATCGGTGCTGAAAAAAAAAACTGTGAACTTTGAGAATGAATTTATGGTTCCTTATATTTCGGAAGGAGATGGAAAATTATTGCAAATAGAAATATTATTACAATTAACAGTGAAAATTGTTCCAACTAAGTCAAAGTAACATTAAAATTATTAGTTAATACAAATCTGTACCGCCACAACCATCGTGGGGTAGAGTTGCAGTAATATGTAAGAAAGAATGGATACTAGACCAACGGTCGTGCAAGAAGGCAATTTAGTCAGAATCACGATCGATCGCCAAATTTCTAAGCAATTAAGGGTTCCCACTTTATAAGGCTGTGTGGACCGCGGAGGGCTCCCGAACCCACAGGACCGACTCATGGCTTCAGTGGAACAGAAAATAATTATAAACCTGCCATAGCGGGAACAGTCCCTTACCAATGAGCGTTAACATTTATTGTTTATAGGGATGAAAACTCATACCTCTTACTCTGTTCAAAACAGGTTGATTACCGATAGGATATCCCCTCCCTTCTGAATGAAGCAATTTTAAGAGTGAGGGTATTGAGTTGTTGTATTTAATGGGATATATAAAATATTTTATTGTGTTGAATTAAATATAATATATAACATATACATATTGTTTTTCAGTGTTAGGCCTACTGGCAGCATGCGTCCTGAGCTCCTCGGCCATCGACAAGGACTTGGAAGTAGTATACCAGTGGCCACTGCTCTCCTGGGCCGTTCCTCCGGGCTACCCCAGCGACAAGGACTTCCGGGCAGACACGGCTCTCTTCAACAGCATCGAAGTCGGGTGGGACCGAATCTTCCTCACCACCCCCAGGATCTGGAAGGGCAATCCAGCCACCCTCAACTGGATCCCCAGGCCGAAAGTCCAGCTACCCAGCGAGCCCTCCCCTCCTCTACAGGTCATTGTTTAGGCTTATTATTTATACGAAACCAATTCAAGAAGTTTGTAAGATTGGAAATCTTTCACCTCTTGTTTAGGGCTTATAATATATCTTCATGTAACGGTTTCATGGTAAAAGACAAGACACCTTTATTTCTCTACTAAAGTTAGGTTGAAAACTGATAGATGTAAAATTGTAATTATAAAAAAAAAAATACTCTTGTCTCAGTTATTTGTTTATTTGTAGTTTGTAAATTAGTTTGCTGTTAACCCATTAAATGTAAGAAAATTGTTTATTTCAATTCGGTGTTACTTTCACTATTAAGAAATCTTGCAATATCTTTTTTACTTTTAACAATCTGATCAGTTATTTATTTTTTTTTTTTTAAAGCATGGATCTATACCTATAACTTACATAACATGTTTTTTATTTTTTACAATTATTTATTTAGTTCAAAATCAACTTTCAATGTTATTATATTAAGCACAAACATAAAATAAATGGAAAAGTGAATATAATCATGTTAATAAATACTACAATTGAATGATTAGAATCTGAAAAAATAAAGTCTGAAAAATTTAGGTAAAAATTAATTTGATAATGCTCAAAACAATAATTATTGTTCTGAAACTAATATTGACAAGAAACAGTTTGTCCTAACGGTATTAAACTTGGCTCAGCCGGAAGCCTTGGCCAAAAACGTTACGATTAAAAGAAAGGTTTTGATTTTTCCAACTGAAAGTACTCTCAACATAGATGGGATATATAAACTTCTGTCACCTATTTAAACGTCAACGAACTAGTTATATTTCGTAAAAACTTGTTTTATTATCTGCTCATTTTCTTCAATTCGAAAATTTATTTAATTATTACCTGGACCATACAACAGGTACAGTAAATTAACTAAAAAATACGTATTGATATATTTAAAAGACACGCACCCGGAAGTTTATTCTTGCGCAATCTAACCTTTTCCCTCAGCGATGTTGGTCTCCCGCCCTCTAAATATTAGTTCTGGTAACCCTCCTAAGAGTCCCAGAGTTCTTAATTATTTACATAAGTAGTTCTGTTGTTTAAAAAAATGAAAAAATTCAAAGGCACGAAGAATACTAAAATTTTGATTACCCTTAATATTCAAAGTGCAAAAGTTTATACCAAAGATTTGTAAGGTATCAAAATTTCACAGAAGCCGTGCTTATTTTCAAATGATATTTTTCGTGTCTTGAATACTAGAAATGTTTTCTAAAATTATTGAGGACTCCAGAATACTTAGGGGGCTTTCAGAACTCCTAGGATTTTTTATTTTCACCACTTCTCAGGATAAACATTTTTGTCATTTTTTGGGAGTTCTGTTGGTTTCCCTAAGAATTTTAACAATTATCCTTAATAATTGTCAAAGTTCTAAAGTTGATAGCAAATGAGTTATAGGGTGTCAAAGGTGCACAAAACGTGTGGTTGCCATGCGTATCTTTGAAAGGAATTCTTCTTGTTTTAGGCCCAGTTTTGCCCCTGACTTCTTAGAGTGCGATTATATTGTAGTGTGTGCGTAGCCCATAAGATATTTCTTTTTTTTTTTCTATTCTTTCATGTTTTATTTAATACTTTTTTGTAATTTTTATTTATATTATGCAATCAGCTGATAAATTAAACAAGTCGCCCGGAATAATTAAACAATTTAATACAAATCAAATATTATTCAATGCAATCAATCGAATGCTCAAATATTCATTTTTCGTCTATGGGTACGGAATTAAGAAAATAAAAAATTTTAAACTTGAATGCTCATGACATATCTTCTCAAATAAATCAATTTAAAATTTTCCTTGAATCAAATTTTATCGATATAGCCTGTATAACTGAGACACATTTATCCCAAAACATCAAATTGGAGATCCCAGGTTACAAAATTTTACGTAATGACAGAGATTTTTCGACTCCTTCTGGTGGTATAGCCTTAATAATCAAAAATAATATTGACTTCACTGAAAATATCATTGCCAACGTATTTAATATAGAGGTTGTTTCGGTTCGTTTAAGCTCGTCTCCTACCGTTTTCATAGCAGTTTATAAACTTCCAAATAAAAAACTAATTCAAGACAAAATTTTAAAACTATTACCACCAGGGAACCATACATTAGTTTTAGGCGACATAAATTTCAAAAACATTTACTGGTGAAGCCGCAAATCAAATTCTAGTGGAAATACTTTACTTTATATTTGCTCAAGGCACAATATCCAAATATTGTTACTTTTAATTATAACATTGTATATAGTTAGGGGTATCTTTTATACGAGACTATACCCCCCCCCCACAATCAATTGTTAAAAAAAATATATATAAAATGTAAAAGATCGATTTGGTATTAAATAAATAAAATGTATTAGACAATAGAGATATTTCTATAAATAATTGAGAACTCTAGAACTCTTAAGGGAGCCACCAGAATACTAAAAAACATAAAACATTTTAAGGATGTGGGGGGAGACAACTTCACAAAGGTAACCTTTCGCTCATTTTCCATTTCGGTGTTCACCTTATTTTTTAATTCAGATTAAATATGAGCCTTAATAGAGCTCTTCACGTTCAATAGTTACTGAGATACATTTTTTTTTTCAAATAACGAAAAATTACTATTTGTAAATTTATTTTGGTAAATATCACAGAAAGCACTTATCACCTTATTAGAAGCACTTCTCTACTCATACCTACCGAAATATTTGTTTTAAACTGGTTTATGTTGCATATAATGAGCTTCTTTGAGTTTTATAGCAACTACTAATTGGCATCTGTATGTCTAATCCTTCCTGAGTTACAGTAGGTCAATGAACTAAACCTTCATTTTCAAATAATGAAAAATCAATATCTTATGAATTTATTCTAGTAAAGGAGGAAACTAATAATCTCAGGAAAATGTTCATTATAGGCTATCTCAGGTGCATATAATGAGCTTCGATTTGGTTACTCAGTGATACCTGTACGCCTTACATTGCTGGGATAGAGTTGTTAAATTTCAACTTTTTTTTTTTTAAATGACGAAAAATCAATATTTAAGTGCTAATAGACATCTTTACATAAAGTAGTTCCAAAATATTGAAATTTTCTCGAAATGAGCAAAAGGTTTAGGTTTTTCAAGGATATAATGAACTTCCGGTGGCATTTACCTAAATAGCCCAATATATACAATTCAAAGACGTTTATATATTGAACTAATTAAAGAACATTATGACGTTGATTAGACTTTCATTTATATGGGTAAAGCGAGCGACCAGATTACTAGAATGTATAAATAATTTGAGTTTTAATCATGTTAAAGAAAATAAAATAAAACCAAAGAATTTTAACACACTTGTTTTATTTAAATTGATAAAATGTCAGCAATTTTATGTAAAATGATTACTTGACAAAATGTTAAACAATATTTATCACAGTAACTCACGAGTATTGATAGTAGTAAGTAAATTCAAACCACGATGAACTTTTCTTTTGCCAGTGATTATTTTGTTAAGAAAAAAACCCATCCTCCCCATGGAATCACCCCAGTAAAGAATAGCATGCAAAACGGTTTCTAGTTCAGAAAAACCAAGAATTCTTCAATTTTTATTTTTACGAACTCCTGAAGCACTATTTCGATGAAACGAACGAATAGAGAACAAGTAGGAGGCTCGTTCCGCTCTTGGACGTATTGACAAAAAAAAAAAAATTGTGTAACCGAAACCCCAAATGCGTAGAATTCAGTGGCTACTTGTTGCTGAAATTCCGTTGGAGTTGGTTACCCCCAAAAAGTAATAATACAACTAGACCAAATCACGTAACTTAAAAAGTAGGCCTATTGATACTGAAGAACGTGTCAATTCCTATTCATAAATGTCCTAACAAGGTGCCTCAGCTAATTCTATAAAAGCACATTACCTTGAGCTGTCTAAAAAAATAAATCTCAAGCTATAAGCGTTGGAAAATCTGTAGAGTTAAACAAAGAAGAGATTTACATAATTTTTTTCATTACTATATGATTTTATGATTAAAAAACCTTCATAATCCTTGTGTAATCAGTAAATGGAAACTGATACCACCCATCACCATTACTCTGGGGTCAGTTTAATACTGGTCAAAGCTGATACTGAACTTTGTTAACTAAAATGTTCAGTTGTAAAGCAATATTAAATGATTAGTGTTTAGGAATGAGTATAAGTTAACTATTATTATTTTAGTATTTGCAATCAACAATTATAATTGTTTCCCCTTAGCTGACTATTACTAATCCAGTTTCCCTTTTTACCCAATAGATTATAATTATAATTAAGCTAAAATATAAAAACCCCAGAAAGATCTAGTGTATCTTGTCATACTAGGATAGTTGCTTCAGTTTCTGGAATCTTCTAGAAAGAGTCTGTAAAAGGTTTTGAAATGAGATTGAGAGTCAGCATTAATCTCAGAGGCTACTCAAGGATGTAGATACTTCTCCGCACTGGTATCTAGACAGAAGCTATATTGTTCGAAATTCATATCTGACTGCTAGAAATATTTGAACAGTTCTCTGATTGACTTTATTAAAAACCAGTTGGACGATGAGATATTTGACAACAATGTACATGCACTACTTTCTTAGATTGAGAAATTTGAAACCAATTGTAATCAGTTCCAAATTATAAACTCTAAAGTATCTGTAGCTTCAATTTCTGTTAACTCTATCAACACTTTGCTATCCAATATAGGGACAAACCTTGTTTAGCTAGCAATAAGTAATCTACAAACATACTGAGGTCACTTTGTATACTTTTTTATAATTTCATGCGACCCAGTCACATTCGAATCCCAGCCAAATATTTCGTTATAATGCCAGAAAATTAGATACTGAGCCAGTTTGAGAGAGGGTAGTATTTCAATTATATGTGAGGGCTCAAACCAGTTGACTCTCCTACGATATTAGGTTCAAGCTGATGCCTAGTCAACATTTCTGAAAATTTATTATAGTATTGAGAGTAAAATTAGTTAGGCTCCTTATAGTACTTTTATTATTCTTACTTTTTGGTTTCAGGCTTACCCTAGCTGGGAGTGGCATGCAGATGCTGTGACTGGGAACACAGGCAACTGTACTGGCTTTGTGTCTGTCTTCCGTGCTAGAGCTGACAGGTGCAACAGACTTTGGGTTTTAGACTCAGGCATCCTGGATTCTTTGGTCACTTTTACTGTTGCATGTCCACCAAAAATTGTTATCTTTGACATGAGTACTGATCAACCTGTGAGTATATTTTCAATCTATTATATCCAAGTAGAATTTCAGCATCTTTCTATAAATTACATTAAACTAATCTATAAAAATGTTGGTCCTTCTTAGTTGAGAATTGTGACACTTCCAAGAGATGTCCTCAGGCCTAATTCTCTACTTTCAAATCTGGTGCTTGATGAACAGAGTGCACCTGGAGGGTATGGATGCGATGACACATTTGTCTATATGAGTGATACTACAAATCCAGGAATCGTTGTCTATGATTTTGCTAAAGATCAAGCTTGGAGACTGCAACATCCATTCATGTTTCCTGATCCTAAGTTCGGCACATATAAGGTAAATAATTTATGAAGATTTAGATTAATAAGAAGAGGAATTAATCATTTGCTTAAGTCGCAGGACTTAATTACCAAAGAGGATATTAGTAACAACTTTTTTTTTAATTTAATAAATTTAATCTGTATTTGTAATATAATGGTCAACTTGATAGATGTTGTATGAAACAATTTCTAATCTAATTGACATTTTTCATTAGGCGTATGGAAGTTGCCTGGTGAGGCTTTCCTCAGAAAATTTCCAGATCCACCTCTGACATTGATGCTTACGCATCAAAATTTTTATAAAATCTTTATCAACTAAGATATCACTATCGCCAAGTTGCTTAAATTAACAATAAATTTTCAATTTTGTATTATAATAAAAATTTGGCATCATCATAATCTATTCCTCTTTACCAAATGACAATTTGAGATTTCTCCTAACACAGCTGCTTTCAAGTGCTTCTGTTCTCCACCAATCTTCTTATCTCTTCCCAAATTAGATTCCTTTTGTGGAAGGTTTCTTTAACATAATTCTGGGTTTACATCTGGGCCGTGTCCCTTCAATCTTGGCTTCATAAGCTTCTCTGGATAATATTTCATCTCATAATCATGTTCATGTAGCTGTTCAGCACGTACCAGTCAGTACTTATTTTCAATATTTGGTTTGTTTAGGGTGTTTCAAATGTTAAATGATCTAAATTCTTTAAATAATATTATTAATACAAGAAATAAATAGTTTGCAAACCTACTTATTAAAAGTGAAAGAAGAAGAAAGAATCATCGGTGAAACTTCTAGATAAGATTGAACTGTACTTTTGCTAATTAAAACTTTAGTCACAAAATTATTTTAATATGGTTTGATATTCATATTAAATACTAATTTGTAATAATTGAAAACACAGGTTGCTGGAGAGTCATTTACACTCATGGATGGTATACTTGGAATGACTCTATCAGGCGGCAGAGGACCACAAGACAAGCAACTCTTTTTCCAACCATTTGCTTCAGACAGGTTACTGTCTATTCCAACTTCAGTTCTCCAGGCAGGACCAAATCCAGGGGATGATGGAGAGTTGCCTGTCACATTGGCTGGAACGAAATCATCACAGGCTGCAGGACTAGCAACAGATCCCAGAGATGGAGCACTCATATTCAGTCCTATTTCTGAGACTGCTATTGCATCATGGATTCCAGGAACTGCTGATTACAAGTAAATTATTTTATAACTATCAAAAACCATAATGATAAATTTTTTAAATATAAGATTCGCTTGACTAAGGAAAATCAACATTACATAAAAAATTTAAACATGTGATTATTGTTAATTACTTTAACTGTACATCAATTAGGGAAGAAAGGGCAGGTCACCCCAAAATTGTCTAACAATGTAAGAAAATCGAATTACTCCACACCTATTCCAAAAATTTAATAAAGAACTTAATTATTAAAAAAAAAAAAATAGAAAGAAAAAGAAGAAAACATACCCGGAAGTAGAAACTTGATTTCAATAAGAACTTAAAAATAATTAATTCTGAAAGAAAATTTATTATAGAACAGTAGTTCATTAAAGAAAAGATAAATAAATTTATCTTAACATGATCTTTGATATTCTGAAAAATAACAAATGAAAATTTAAATTTATTAGGATTTTCCATCAATGTTTTATAAAAATCTTATCTAATTCTCTACAATAATTATTCCATTCTTTTCAGTTTCTTAAAAGTATTAATTAAAAACTATGTTTTATAAATGCCAAATCTTAATTCCCAATACAGTAATGGTATTTAGACATTTATTCACAGTCTCATAAAATGATTAGAGGGTCATCAACACAGGGTCTTAAGATGGAAATTTAGGTGTATTAAGAAAATAAGACACTGCATAGATCAAAACAAAATTATTTATTTCAACTTTAGAAAGAATTGATTTTCTTTAAACAAAGTTTGCTTTACTCAATGTTAAGCTAAAAAATATTAATTAAAACATTTTCCACAGGGTTATATCATATAGTCCAGAACTTCTACAAATTGTACTTGACTTCCGACCAGCTGACAGAGATAGTGGTAATATTTGGCTTCTCAGCACTAGAATGCAGAAATTCTTCAGGAGAACAATTAATGGACAAGAAACAAACTTAAGGATTATGAGGCTCGTACCAACGCAAGATGTGTTCAACAATACCTTATTGTATTACAAGTGAAAAAATACCTAACTTTTCTATTGTTAAATAAAAATTTGATGGCCATTTCTAACAACATTTTCAAGTAAACAATGATGCTTGTTATCAAACAAAAACAAAACAATGATTTTTGATTCCAAGTGGTTGATTTTATTTAATTAAATACTGGCATAAATGAATAATAGATCATTATAAACCAACTTCTAATAGTTAAATTAAATAGAAATCAAAAATAAGTTCTGATATAAAATTAAAATCTTTGAACTTCCATTTTTCCCAAAAGTTACATCTTGGACTTATTAGTATTGCATCAAGGGTCCAATCAAACTTTTTCCATTCACATTACAGTACAGAAACCGAGTAAAATATTATCAAGGCATACAATTTAACAAAATGAAGCACTAATTAAGGCGGAGATAATTGTGAAATCAAAACAAATGTGCCACATGTAAATGTCAAATAATGATGGAATATTTAGAGCTATTTTGTAATAAAAAAAATGTTTATAAACTGTATGGCTTTAATAAGCTATAAATCTTTAGAATTTAAATGATTCAATCAAAGGATTCATTAATGTCTTTTAAATTGAATGGACTTAATTTTTTTATAGGAAAAGCTGCAGGAGAAAGATCATTGTTTAAAATAATTTGTATTATAAACTGACTAAAACTATAATATAATGAATCAACATATTCTTCCAGATATATAGCTTATTAAAAAATGTCTATTTTATGTAAAAATTGTAATTAATATGTTTTATAGGTATAATTAAATTATAGAATTGTATAATTACCATTTCTTATTACTGTATTATTTCAATGTACCTATTTTTAATACATTTTTTGAATACAATTATTTATTATATTGTGAACACACAGCATTTTTATGCAGTAGAAATCCATGCATTAAGAAAAATTGTTTAAATATATTAGGAAATATTAACATTACTTAAATAAAAAATATTCATATAAAAAATTATAATTTTAATAATAAATAGTCAAAGAAAAAAATAAAGGTAATTATGAAATATTGTAAAATTATTAATTTTACAATTGAATTTTTCGCATTTTTTAAAAGAAATGACATTTTTCATTTAGAAAATAAAATATTTTTGTAGTTTTTAAAACCAAGAGAAACGTGAAACAAATAAAAAGTGAACAATTTAAATTAAATATGTTGCAGCTACTAGTCGAATACGCAAAATTCTTTCAAAGTTAGCATGTCATGACACTTTAGGGAGTAAAGTTTTCATGGATGGGTTTTTGCAAGGTGAATATTTCGGAGGCTTGGGCAGATGTTCACTTTGCAGGATATGTGCTACTGTAGAAAGAAGAACTCAATAGCTACACTCTTCGAAGAGAGAAACTGGGAAAGCTCAAAAGTTCCAATTGTAATTTCACAATATGAGAAGGGAAATACATTATTTTACAATGTTCTTATCAGGTAGCCATGGTGACATTTTTCCTGCTTTACTTCAACAAGTCATCAGAAGCTGAATGACCTCAACACAAAGAGGTAGCCAAGCATTTGATCATATCAATACAAGTTGGAGAGTAGATTAGAAGAAAGTAACAAGAGTAGATTCATAGAAAATTCAAGAGATAAAACATATTTATTATGAATTTAGAACAATAATAAGCAAAAGTGGACCCACAATAGACAAAATTCACAATTATATAGACATGTTAAAACATCTTAAAAAAAGTATGTCCTTTCTCTGGACCCCAGTGCACTCATGAATACCTGGAATAGAAGCAGCAGATAAAGCGGCTAAAGAGGCAGCTACAATGAATGTTCCACCACTCCAAATTTATGAGCCAAAAGACATAAAGGCATTTTTAAGGAACAGAGTCTAGTTCCACCGACTAATAAGCTGAGAAATGTTAGAAAAACACACTAAAGTGGGCAAGTACCATAAGAGGAAACAGAAGAGAAGAAGTGGTTGTTGCACGAGTGAGAACATTCCAAATTAACACACATTCACTTAATTATAAACGGGGACTAAATTTGTCAGTCCCCATAAAACATATAATTGATATCCCCATAAAACATATAATTGGAGAATGCACATTATTTCGTAAAGCCTTCGAAAATAATAAAATACCTTGTTCAAGAAAATTGGCTCTAAAAGACCCAGCAGATTCCGTAGACGAAATCATAAAAGTTCTGAAAGAAACCCAACTGAATTCTAAAATATAAATTACCAATACCAACCAGTGTAGAGAGAGAGGAGAAAGAAATACTTTATTCATTCATGCTGCCCAAATACATCGGGTTGCTACATTACATAGCATACTGATCAATCCGTGACTGGACAAATATAACTTACATATTTTTACATGATATAATATAATACATAGATAACATTTTTTTTTTTTTTTCCAGTTTTCTTTTACAATTAATACCAGTCTACAAACTAACTACAAGTTTTTCGATTTATTCTTTTCTTTTCCTTTCCTTCCATTTCACAACCCTTCTATTTCATTTGACCAACAAATTCCTCTATATAACAAATATTAAAATAATAAAAAATAATAACTAAAACAACAAATAAGATATGCGATGCATGCATCCATCCCACTTCTGGATAAACTCCCATACTCATTAATTTCCATGCATGTGGTGGTGTATGATTCCCAGGGAGTCAAGTATTATGTTTTCTGTCAACCTAGCCACGTCCTGGACATCGACCCCGAGCTCCTCCATGAAGCTCCTAGTTGTGCTGGGAATTGTTTCACAGGCTCCGAACCAGAGGCCTCTCACGTTGAAGTCTCGTTCTCCGAAGCCCTCACGGAAATTCTCCTTGAGGAAAGGGATACATTTATCGTAGATTTCCTTCTTTTCCCTATCTACCTTATTTGCCTGGTCAAGGTCGTTATTTTCATATCTCACGGTGGGATCCAGAATGATTGCCGACTTCCCCTTCTTAGGGAAGGCAACAATCTCCGCATATCTTGTGGATCCATCCGTATCTACTCAGTAGACCTCGTCAAAGCAGGCAAAATCTCTTTCTTTTAGGAGCTTCATTAACTCGTATTTCACTCAATGATGTCGGCGTGTTATGAGGAGGGAGTTGTTGGGGCATTTCCCTAGCACATGTGCTGGTGTTTCTGGCTCTCTGTTGCATTTGCGACAGAGGGACCCAACTTCTCTATCCTGTCCGCTGACACCTGGAACTCCACGTAGGGGTGCATAATTTATATTCAATTTCAGGGCATTGGACCATTCAGAGCCTGTAAGTATTTGTTTATCGTATATAAACTTATTTGCTCTCGGGGTCTCTTTGAAATGGCGTACTCCTATGCCCTGCCACCTGCAGTTAGCCCATCGACCAAATGCAGAAAATCAACCAAATGCCAAAGACAAGAAGATAAATAAAGCAAAAAGGGCCTAATAACCAAGAAGTTAATTGCCCAGAATAAAACTGTAATCTAATCTAACAATAAATAAAAATCTTCTTTTACATAGAATTATACATGTTGTTTGAGGTATTTATTTTTATATCTTTCACTGTCATATTCACAATGAACAAATTAATTAGGATATGTTAAATAAAATAATAAGAAGGAAAATGTATGGGACTAGAATTAAATTAGAATGAAAGATAACTACACAAAATGATCAGTAAATAATTTATTAAACATCTAGATTACAACTGAGTAACATTCCAGCCTTCAACTTTACAACAGCCTAGAAAACAGCCACATATAATGAACATACAATTTTACAGATAAACTTTCAAAAATATGGTTATACACATTATAGAAAATAAAAATTTGTTTATTTAATTTACATAACTAAATCAATTTTGTATATAACAATTTTTCATAAAATAAATAAATAAAAACATATTTGAAAGAAAAAAGATGGCCTAAAGTATTCAAGTGTCTCAAATATATACACAAAGTGATAAGTATTCAAATAAAAAGTCATTATTTTATCAAAACAAGTATTTAAAAATAAAAATATTTCCTTATTAAAAATACTATTTACATTACGTATATCAATCATTTCAATCTCTTTCAAGACATATGCATACAATTTATACTTAATAAAAAACAAAAAACACATTATACATGTAGTTAAAACATGTCTATTTTTATAATCAGTTCTTAGTTAAAACTAATCCATTATCATCAACACATATAGAACGTCAATACGATGACTACAGCCCAAAAGCCAGATGATTATTTTCCATTAAATGTAATCTATAACTCTATCTGGAAAATTATATAAGGAACATTTTATTACATGACAGGTAAATCATCTAAACTGCACATGTTTTCCTCGGTACAAATGCGAGTCTCTAGAGACTGCCTCGAAAGTCCCCAAAATTTTTCAGGCTGCATCTTCCTACCAGAGGATGGGGATGTGAAATGCCACCCAACATGTTTTTGGCAATGTCTACAAACAGCTATACTCCAGGCATAACTAAAAAATAATAAAATAAATAAATGTATAAAAAAGAATTATAAATGGTACAGAAATCATTTTTAAAAATACTGCATTTAAAAAAAAATAATTTGTGATGTTCAGAGGAAAAATAAAGGCAGGGAAAAAATTATCTTAGACGTTGGTTTAAAATGTGATCTTAACTCAGGGTGAGTTTAAAATAAATTTAGTCAGTAGCAGGCCAATTAAGTAACTGGCAGAATGAATCAGGCCAAATTCCATTTATAATGAGGCGTTTATAGCTGACCGTACATTAATATGAGGAAAAGATGGTCGGGGATACAGTTAACAAAAAAATTGATTTATTTGTGCCAATGTTTCAACCTGAATTTCAAGCCTTCAGCAGGGCTGAAAAAACAAAAAAAGATACAATAGCCATAACTCAGAGAAACATAAAAATAAAGGAAGATAATAAACAAACAAATTTGGAAATATACTTAATAATGAAGTAAGTAGATAGTAGTTGATTGTTAATAGAAGATAAAATATAATATATATTTCTTTTTTATTTCATTCATTCAAAAAATTATATCCAATATGGTCCGAACAGATGACAACATCTATCTGTTGGTGCCAAAATAACACATAAAAATGATATACATTAGTAAAATGTAAATATTACAGTTTACACTATAAGGGCGTTGTGGAGGCTAAGCAATTTTTAAGCTAGATAAGTACAATATGAATTGATCTCAAGTGATACTATTAATATTTTAATTAATAACTACCAAAATGATAATTGATAAAACAAAATCAATAAAATAAAATACAAAATAATAATAAATAAA
>NW_027106333.1:144653-153553 GCF_000696795.3 Halyomorpha halys | reverse complement strand
ACTATAAATAATATAGTAAATAAATTATGTGGGGTTAAGAAAAAAATACAGGCAGATATGGTCATTTGGTGAAGCAAAATCAATTATTGGGAATATTAAAAGTAAGAAGGGACCCAGTTAAATATTTCTAAGACATCGCCTAGCAACAGGCTGACCATATTAGTTTTTAAATGAGTTCTGGCTAATTAGTGGCCATGATCGTTTGTAACCAGCCTAGTCTGAGTTCATTAGATGTTATTTATTGAAAATTTTTTAGTATTTTAGTAACCATTACAGTCCGAAACCAAACCTTTTCTGCATTTTGATTTTAATGAGTTCCAGCTAATTAGTTGCAATGATAGTATCTAAGCAGCACTGTCTGTGTTCATAACGTGTTAGTTTGGCCATTTTTTCATAATACGCATAATGACTGTTAATTGTGATTAATATAATTGATGATCACCATTGTGGTGACTAAGTTAAATTAAATTAGACTATTGAATACATAAGCCAACATAGTCGTGGGTCCACTTTTGAAAGAAACGAAGCGCCTATATCTTCCCATAAATATTCCTACACTACTGTTACGACCAGAAATATCTTGCCCCGACCCATCGGAGTAGATCATCCTTTCTTCAGCAATGTCTTTTCTCGTCTCAGACCCAGGGGAGTCGCCACCACAGTAAATAGTCATCATCCAGTACATTATTTTATATATAAATATTAATTTTGTAAATTAGTTTCTTTTGTTTTCATAGTTTATTTACCTAATTTTATTTTATCTGAAAGGCTTTTTTATTTTACTTTTATTCATCTTTTGTTTATTTTAGTTTAAGTTTTTTTTTCAAATGTTTAGATTAACCAAATAAATGTTTATATCCGAACCAGCTTGTTTTTGTTCTTTTAAAGCTTTCCAACAAAAAGACAGTCAATTTGAGGTGGCTTTAACAGATGTATTAAGGAAAAGGTTCTCAAATTATTTTTTCCATCCAAGTGAAGTTCGTTGAACCAGTCTTTAAGGATGTTTACTTCCCACCTTGTTAATCGATCATTCGTGGATAATTTATTTAAAAAAAAAAAAAAAAGGCATAATGAGTAATAAAACTTTTATATTGGATTAAATTTATGACACTAGAATTAGAAAAATAAAGGAAACAGAAGTTTAATCTAATTCCAAACTGAATCAATAAGAAAGCTATATTATAGCAGGATCTAGCAATAACAACATTATAACAGGAATTAGCAATAAAAACAAACAATGATTCGCATTGTTACCGTTTGCAATGGTATTAGAGGTCATATATCTTACTAGCAGTAATCTTTTTGTAAACATTTCATTGTTGAGGACAGAATAAATTTTCCACGTATTGACCAAATATACCTGTAATTCTTCTATTTACTCCTTTGTTTTGCAGCCCACAACAATGATTTTGAGTAGGGCGTTAAACTGTCATTGAAGAATACCTTCCTGCCTTTATTGCCAAGCACATTGTTTTCACTCTTTAATTTTGCCACTTTACTTTTTGAGACCCAATTGGTTCTTATAGTCGTTGTAGAACACATTATTAGAATTCCTCCTGAGAATTATTTTTCTTTCTTCTCCTTTTTTATTGGTAAGCATTTACAATAAACTATTTCATCTTTAGAATATTGCAATTTGATGTTTTTTGCAACTGACTCCAATACTTACTCCAGATTTTCATTATTTTGTTGTCGAATACCTTGTACTGTGGATTTCAAAATTATTTATCCTTTCTTTAGATAACAATTCGTTGAGCTGAACTCGCATGTACTCAATTTCCGTTTCAAAGTCAATACATTTCTTATCAATTGTTTTCAGTTCTTTCCGTAGTTCTCTATTTTTAATTCCCTCAGTTCCTTCAAGGCCTTACAAATTTTTTGGAGTAAAATTGAAGAAAATATTCTAGTTTATTAAAATCAGCCTTCAGAGACTTGATCGATGAAACCTAAGTGTCGTAGTTTGTAGCAACTGGAAGCAGTTTATCTAACTTTCCATGAATTCCATTTAACCTTTCTGTGACCAAAGAGTTGAATTTTTCCTCCTTTCTACAACTTACGCACCTCAAGGATTCTTTTTTTGTTTGGGCCATATTCTTACAGCATGCTTTTACACCGCTACATTGAAAATGCAGACCGTTCTAACATATTGAACAGGTAATGAAATCACCGTCCTTGGGCAGTATTTCTAAACATGTTTTGCAGTACTCCATTTGAAAGATTTAAATACAATTTTTATTACTAATCATAAAATAAGAAGTTAGCACAATCAATGAGTCTAACAATCGCACACAGAGCAGTAAACACGTCCAGACTCCATGAGCACCCACAGCAGACTGTTCTTTCTTATTATTAATTTTTTTTCCTGACACTATATTTATTTTAGCTTATCTTTTTTTTTTACTCATGTATGTTACTGTACATCTTTTATCCCTTTTACCATTTTTTTTTTCTTTCTTGCCCATTGTATCTTTGATATATATATATATCATTTTCATCCATACATTTCATAGTGTTGATTTAAATTGTTTTCAATAATTTGAACACTACTTATATACCTTATTATGTTAATTCCATTGCTCATCATTTAAATTTTCTTCTGCACCATTCATTATTTTTATTTCTTGAACACTTTCTGGTTTTTAATATTTTCATCATTTGTTTTGTATTACTCATACCTTTATAATATTATATTTTATCTTCCATTGTTATCGATCAACAACTATCTACTTAATTCATTGTTATGAATATTTCCAAATGTGTGTGTTTATTGTTTTCCTTTATTTTATATTTCTCTGAGTAATGGTTATCTCTTTTTTGCTTTTTAAGTTCTGATTAAGGCCTGAGATTCAGGTCAAAATGTCGGCACAAATAAATAATTTTTTTGCTGGCTGCACCCCCAATATGAATTAGGTGACAGAGGGAAATACCCAGGAATTGAAATTAGTTTTACTCTGTGCCACAAGCAATGGAAAAACTGAAGATAGTTAAAGCGTGTATTACTTCAGCATTCACCAACTCAAGTGGTTGGTAGCCAAATGGATCCTTCCTGACACTGAATGTCACAATTTCTTTGAGTGCATTGTGGCTTCCATGCAATGACCCATCATTAAAGGAAAGACACATTAACCCCCTATATCCCAGCTGAGGGATACTGTAAGCTTGTGAGCACCTCATCATGATCTGTACATTTGAGGCAGAAAAAATAATTAAATACCAACACATCGCTCTGGAGACATCTGGTCACAAGCATCATTTTGTAGGACACCTTTATAATTCTTTCTGACTTTAATAATTCCTAAGAAATGTTTCCAGAATGAAGCATTTTTTTTTAATGATATAAAGTTTTCAGTTGTTTCTCAGTAGATGTGTATATTTCAGTAACTAATTTAGAGTGAAATTCAACAATGTAACATTTATATTTTATGGTTCAAAATTTAACCAATGCTTTGAATTCCATTTTAGGACTAAATTTCAAAATTAAGATTTTGATAAGAACAAGTCACTAACTATAGACAGACCCTATGTATATCAAAAAAAAAATTTTAACATATATATCAAACCTACATAAATTTAGAAAAAGTTAAATCATTTCCACTAGTAAAGGATTGAAAATTACAATTACAAATTTTAATAAAGTAAGTTTTCTCCATATCTGTTCACTCTTATTTTACATTGACAAAAAACATACACACTTCCTTTTGTTTATTTTTTTATCTAGAAAAAAGAAAAAATGTGCTTAAAATGAGGATAGATCCCCTATAAATACAAAGAAATATGTAGTCACTTTAAGTAGGTAAACATTTTTTCTTTCAGTACATGACTAGCTCGTGTTTGTTTTCAACATTTTAAAAAACTCTTAGATACCAGTTTTTAAAGAAATAATAAAATTTTTCACAACCATTTGATCATAATATTTTTCCAAAAATCATTAAAATCTTTCATAAGTTGACAAAGCACATAATAATAAGTTGCATATTCATATTTCAATCATTTTAATGCCTTAACACCAATCTGTCAATATAAAGAAAATTTTGTCAAATTGGTTAGACATGTGGCTCAATTACATTTTTATATTCCCGACCAGGGGTCATCCCATATATCTGACTTTTCCTAAAACTTTCCACTAGAACTAGCTGGATAAAATCAACCATGTAGTTTTTCACCTCATACAGAATAAAACAAATAACTACAAATATTGGTATAGAACTTGAAACATTGTTTCTCACTTGCCACTATGAAATACCCTCAAAAATTGTTTTAAATTTATGTTTAAAAGGATGATAGAGAAACTTTTTCATAGAACCACATTTTGGACTAACTATCTGACTGAAAAATTTGTGAAGTTCAAAAGTGAACCCTAATAACTAATAAAAATATTACAAATCATTTAAACAATTGATAGATATGTCTAGAAAATAATAGTAAGGGATTCTCACCACCTTCTGACCTTTTTGGTCAAGTATAAGATTGAATATTCAAAAATTAATCTGGTTATATCCACATTTCTGACATTTTTCACATTGAACACACCAAATAAACATTAAAAATATGATTATGATGGCATTGCATGGCATGAATTCACTTAATAGCAGGGAAATGCTATCACACACACATATATATATCCTTAAAAGGATATCAGCATTTTGTTTTCACACAAGTACCCACACTTTTTCCTCTCTTATTGAGAATCACTCTTACAAGGCGATCCATAGCTTTCTTTTTACAAGTGATGATACATTTTATTTAAGATACATTATTTACAAGTGATGATAAATAAACAGTATACATACCCTGGGAACCAGCTGAAGTGGGTAGAAGGTCCTGATATTGAGATAACGTTTTCCACTTTTAATAAAGTAAGGGTATCATGATGATAACCTTCAGGATTCACATAAGTCCCTTGGGCACCCTCAACAGACATAGCAAAACAGTCAGTCTGCTTACCTATAACTGCTCTACAAGTTCCACAAATAAATTGATGACACTGGAAATAAATTAAAATTTAAGGCATTTAATAACAGATAAAATATGAATTAAAAAAAAAAAAAAGCATTACCTTCCGCAAAAAATTCAGGAGCCACCTTAGCCTTGGTATGGGAGAATTCAGAGCTAACATAAAGAGCCTTTTTTCAGAATCCAGTTGGCTTGCGATCCAGAAGGATAACTCAGTTGGATCTTTAGGCATTACATTTTCAACTTTATCTACAGAAATAAAAAGGCAGGGGTAATCATTACTTCCAAATAAAACACTTCATTAATCAAGGAAATAAAAAAACAAATTTGGTACAGTACCCGAATCACACAACTTTTACTTACCAACCTAAATTGGAGTTTAAATTAATCCTAGCTCGTTTCAGAATAGATATGTATTATATATATGTTTAGTATAGTATATGTTTGTATACTGTAATAATATTGTAGCAGGCACCAGCAACCCACCAGAGCGCAGCACTACAAGCCTCTCAGAAGCTAAGCCAAATGTACAAATTGTTATCATTGTAAAAATATTATATCTTGTACAAATGTTTATAGTTTTATATGTAATATGTAATGATGTTATTTAAAAAATAAAAAGGATTGAGCAAAAAGAGCCTACCGAACTATCTCAAGTAAGAGTTGGAAGTGTGAACCCTCAGTGATAACTGATCACATCAGCCCTTTAATTATCACTGCGCTAATTTTTTTCTTTTTTTTTCTAACCTCCTATTTATTTATTTTCAATCAGTTACAATTATATATATTTTACTTAACCTAAGAAAAATTAAATAAACATATAAAATGTAAATATTT
The DNA here is from genome assembly GCF_000696795.3 of Halyomorpha halys. Classification (NCBI taxonomy): domain Eukaryota; kingdom Metazoa; phylum Arthropoda; class Insecta; order Hemiptera; family Pentatomidae; genus Halyomorpha; species Halyomorpha halys. The sequence continues at coordinate 147,763 of NW_027106333.1, read as the reverse complement.
GTATATATACTTTTTCCTAGGTTAAGTAAAATATATATAATTGTAACTGATTGAAAATAAATAAATAGGAGGTTAGGAAAAAAAAAGAAGCTAATTAAGCACCACCAGCCGGAATGATCCCTCCCCATTCTCTGTTAGCTCCCCAGCTATCACGCCACTCATGTACAAACCGCCTTCAGCGGACAATGTTTTTCTTCATCTTATAGTGCCATCAGGCAAAACAAGATAAAATGTAAATATGTGTATATATAAGTTTTCCTAGATTAAGTAAAATGTATATAATTGTAATTGATGCAAAATAAATAAATAGGTTAGAAAAAAAAAAAGCTAATTAAGTTTCACCAGGAGGAATAGCCCCTCCCTATTCTCAGTGAGCTTCAGGCAAACACATGCCATCACCAACGACACCGCCTTCAGCGGACCCGGCAACCTATCTTATAATGCCATACTGGCAAAACAAGATGCTTTAATCGCCAGCATATGTACATATATTTTCTCTTCGTATATATTGTAATTTGTTTGTTTTTATTTGGTTTAGGAGGTAAGAAAAAAAAACAAAAAAAAAAAAACTAATTAAGCTTTCATCTTATAATGCCGTAAGGCAAACCAAGATAAATTGTGGATTGTAATATATAATTTCCTAGGTTAAGTATATGTATATATTTTAATTGTTTAGATTTTAATAAATAGGAGGTAAGAAAAAAAAGCTAATTAAGCCTTTCCCAGGTCTAAACATAGCACTGGTGGCGTATACGCAACTAAGATTGTAACCTGATCTTCAATGGCTACACTGGTCCGTCCACTTCATCTCCATAACCAAGAATGTAACCTGATCCTCAACAGCTACACTGGTCTGAACGCTTTATCTCGGCAACCAGTGTAGATGATCAGGTCTCTCCCCAATTCTAGTCCATCCGCTTAATCACGGCAACTAGAGCTGTACCTATCCTTATCAGCTTACTGGTCCGTCTGCTTCATCTCGGCAACTAGTAAGCTGGCTCTTGACAGTTCTAGTCCGTTCGCTTCATCTCGGCAACTAGAACTGTTACTCAACCTCAGACTCTCTATTACCTAGACCTCCTCTACCTACGTCAGTGTCCAGGGCTCATCCGCTGACACGGCCGTTCCTTACTTACTATTGAATCACCTTGTCGAGGGCCTTATGTAAAGTGGTTACCAGGCTGGAGAACCCCCTAAGACTAGACTAACCTCAACAATATTATACATTGACATAATGTAATAATTTTAATTAAAAACATTTGAGTCGATATCAAGAAAATTGAAGAAAAAAAAATGTGAAAAACTGACTCTATAAAGTAGCACTTCGGATTAGTGAATTTTATTGAAAAAGTAGCTGTCATATCCCAAGCCTATACCTGCGTCTCAATTATGTAATTTCAATATTGTATAAATTTAACCATTTTTTACTTCTATTAAAAATTTGAAGTGATTCATTATTTAAAATAAGCACAAGTAAATGTACTTCAGAGGAAGATTTTATGAAATTTGTCATTTAAGCCCTGTCAGACTATTTCAATAAAGATAAGACCTAATTGATATTACAGACCATTTAATTGTATGTTGACATGGCGAGTTTAATCACAATCATTAGTCTTTTTGAGAAAATTTAATCAATATGAAAAACTGATTCTTATAGCTTAAATAAGTTATTTTAACTAAATTAAGTTATATTAATAAGTAATATTATATGCTAAATTAAGTTATATTAAATTTCAGTATTGCAAAATTTTTCGTTTTTGATCAAGGCTGTTCACATACATGCATGCACTTATTCCATACATAGGTAAGTGAAAGTAAAAAATTACCTTTTCTAAGACCTTGCTTTAAAAACGTTAAATCATCACAACGTTGAACCAGTTTGTCAACATCATACATATCATATACCCATTTGGGCCATGCTAGCATAAATGATTCCATCTTTCTGCATCTGCAACAATTAAAAATTAATTTTAAAAAATCCTGTATTTATCGATAATTTTATTACCAACAATGAAATTTAAAACAAATAGCAACATTTCCAGAGCAAAATACATCAATCCTGCAATATCTCATGATTCTCAATCATACAGTATGTTTGGGAGGGCATAGTGGTAAATTTATAAACTGACAAAACCATTTTATTTATTTTATGATTAATTTCAGATTTTCATTGTAGGTCCAGTGTAACAAGCCAGGATTTAAACGAAGTTCTTCTTTCACCATAAAAAGCTCACACTGTTTCCAATACACAACATCAATAAGCCTCTAACATAAAAGGAATAAAATTAGACATGGCTATAATAAGTTAAGAGGGATAAATCCATCAGGAACTTGAAATGGGATAATGATATACGTATCTATGTCAGAGAGGAAATGATGCTACCCTCTTCCCCTCCCCTCCCCCTGGACGAGCAAGAATTTTAAGAGGGTTTCATATGATCACACATGTCCTGAGGGTGTATATCACCATAAACCGCTAACAATCATTAATGGTTTTTGAAAATTTGCATACTGACAGCACGGAAAATTGAAGAAACTTTTATAATTTGATTTCCCATGAGGATTAGTTAACATCATTTGAGTTTCCACAACCAACTGTGGGGACTAAATAAATAAAATGGCTAAGATGATGATGACCCTACAATAAATAAATGCCTCAATTATGCAGATGAATTCTAAATAGAATACTGAAACAATGCTACTCTGAAAATTTGTTCAATTTTGGTCTTAGTTTGCACACGCATTGTCTAAATCTGTAAAAATAATGTTTGGAGTTATTGGCTATTGAAGCCTCCAAGACATGTCCGACAAAAAAGAGTGCCACATAAGAATTAATCTAAAAACTTCATTTCATATCAGATTCTCTAGAAAAAAGTACTATTTCATAGGAAATTCCAGAATTAGGTAGAGTATTCTAGATTGGTCAAGGAGGCTTCCAATAGGAATGTTCAAATGCCAGTCACGATGACGACAGATTATTGTTATAAAAGCAATTGATTGAACAATTTTGTCCCATCTTTGTTCGATTTCCCAAACTGTTTACCCACAAAATACTTAAAAATGTTGAGTATAAAAGAGGGGAGTGTCAATCAAGTCTTGAACATCCTATA
>NW_027106333.1:124779-143802 GCF_000696795.3 Halyomorpha halys | reverse complement strand
AAGTATTATTAATATAAAAATGAATAAAAAAGAAGAAATATTGGGATTCTTACTATATTCTAAAGAATATTAATTGGCTCATGAAAGATTTACTGAAATTTAATAATATTTCAACATCTAAAAAAAAATAAAATGACTGATTATTTGATATAACTTTGCTGTCAACAAAGCAAGTATCTATACAGTTATGCAAACATATATAAACATAATAATAGAATAAAAAAATAATACCTCTCTTTATTAGTAACTCTTAATGAATTCAGAGATGTGAGCTGCAATGCGGAAAAAGGGTGAGCTAATTTGATCTCTGGGAGAATCAAAACTTCACCAGTTCTGTAACTGGAAACAAAATAATAATAATGATACACAGAGAGATAAGAAAGGGAAAATAATGAGGAAAATTTAAATTAAAGAAAAAGTTATAATTATATTATTTTTAGAAAATCCAGAAACAAAAATCAAAATTCTATAAAGACTCATCTAGTTAAACCTGACCCAAACTATTTCTGTAGATAGTTCTTGAGGTCCACAGCTCAAGCTAACATTGAGAAATGTTTTTACAAATAGCACTTCAAATTTTTCAAACAAAGACTTAAAAATATTATGGGAACCTAAATACATAGATTAATTATGGAGTAGATGAGAATACTAAAGATTTGAAACTTGGGCAAAAGGTATTTCTTGTAATGGTTCAAGTAAATGGCAGGCATTTATCTCTCTGGGACCCTTATACTTAACCAAACAATTAATAATATTAACTTCACAAATAATTAAACTTAACTTTATAATTCATAAATAACTAATGAATATTTTGCTAATTCAGGATTCATTGGAAAAATAACCAAGCCAAAAAAATTAATTATCAAATTAAGCAAAAACAATGTTAGCTAACTTATAAGGAATAAAACTGTTAAGTTAGATAGACAGCTCTATAATTGATCATGTCTGAACCCTAACACTTGGTATAAAAAACTTGAAACATGGCTCTTTCTCCCAAAATGGCAGAATTTAGAGTAGTTTATTAAAAAATATTTTCTACATTTTTATTCCTATCTTTTTTTAATAGACTAAAATTCGTTAACCTTTGTAATTTTTACAGTTCCAAACAAGTGGCAGGCATTCATAAATGGAATATAATATCTTTTAATTATAAGGTACATATTTGAAATAATTCTAATCATCCAAAAGGGAAAAAAACCTAGAAAATATCATCAATTGTTTCAAAATATGAAACAACTTAATAAATATTTGAAATAATTCTAAACTTATAATGAAAAATATTTTGCTACAGTTTCCTGCAATTCACACGGGCTGCTGACATTTTAAAAATTAACATTTGCCCACTATTCCCTTATACAGGTCACTTCCATACATCCCCTCTCTTTCAGATAACATCAAAAAATTCTTACATTCTGCCATTCCTTTGATTTTGATAATAACTTCTCTACTTGCCACTGTTCGAAATTATGACAAACAGCTTATATCAGAAAGTTTGTATATCCAACTAGAACCTTCATCCGTCAAATTAAAATTCCACAAACAGAACTTATCATTAACATATTCCCAAATACTTAATTTAATAAAACAGAGTTAATGAAAAAAAAATTGTTTTTATTTTTTCCCCATGTTTTATGTTCTTTTATATTATTTAACTCAATTGTTGTCAGCCCTTTCGTATGTTTTCTTCTTTAAATATTTAAAATTTAACGTATTCTTGACCTTCCAGTAGCTCCGTCATCATTCTAACCTATTTTTTAACTCAGAATGACACTGCATGTGCCACATTACTTGGATTCTCCACTTCATTCCAAGCAGGTCGGTGTTTTTACATTTTAATATTTTTTTCTCTTCTTTCCTTTTATTCCCATCTCCTTGTCTATTATTTTTTTATCTCTCCTTACCCAGGTCATTAGTTATATCCACCACACATTAATATTGTCATATCTACCAATTACTTCTTTTGTCTTACTTAACTTTATACTATGTGTCTTTATTCTACTATTTTATATACAAGTTTCATTAATTACGCATATTTTCTTTCTCTTTGTATTTTATTTATTATTAAATTAAAATATTCATATTTCTTTGTTTCTTAGCATTATATTTTTATTTCCTAAATTCTGTTATTTTACTTACATATTTAATTGCCTACATATACATTTCTTTCCCACTTCTTTCATTACTTTATTTTTATTAATTTTCATTATGAATATATATTTACTTTAATCATTCTATATACCCTTTTATTGATTGGTTGTTATCATGTTTTTTGATCTTTGCCCTGACAAAGGCTAGGAATTCTGGCCAAAACTTTGGTATTACTAAATAAGTTTTTAAACTTATTTATGTTATTCTCTGACCGGACTCCCCACCATCTTCTCTTCATATATATTACACATAGTCAACTTCTATCTTCTCATCATTAAAAAACACTGAACTGTTAACAAACATTACTCTTCAAACCATTTTGACTAGAAAGAAGCATACATGAAAATAATCAAGTAGAATCAGTGTCGTCAAGATAAGTAAATAATTTCTCTTCTGTAGCCCTTTAATTGGTGGTAAACTGAAAAACCATTTTGACCAGTTGACTTGGCCAAAAGCTTGTAGACATATACAACTAAGGATGGTCAAGGCCTGAAATTTGCACCATTAAACTAAAATTTTATAACTAAAAATGTTAATATAAAATTTGAATTAATAGATAATTTAATACCCCAAATTATCGTATCAGAAATACAATTTTCTTTTGTAATCACGCAGCAACTATCTTTCAATTAATATTTTAGGGACAGATATTCCCCCATTTTGGAAGAATGACCCCACAAACATTATTATCAATCAAACTTTATAATTACTATTACCATTATAATTTGTAACTATTATTAAAATTATCACTAAACAAACAGAATATAAATCATTAACTACCCAGATGGTGTTGTCTTGGAACTTAGCAGTCTAAACCTTTGTCTACCTTTAGCTTTAATCCTAACTGTACCCATATCATCAGAAAACTCATATATTTCAGCAGTTGTTCCAAACATTACTTTGTTAATGATTGCTGTAGAAAGATATCTGAAACCAACCACACTATTAATAGAATAAGCATCATAAAACATGAGTAAATAACATAAATTTATTGTAATATGCACCAAAAAACAAAAATGAGACACAAAGGAAATCATATTACCAATCAAATATAGACTATATTATAATTATTATAATTTACCATAAAATGTATACCTACTTTTTAAGTTATGCCCAAATAAAATTTTCTTTTTTTCTGAAGGATTTATGTTATCAATTAAAAGTTATGAGGCTTAATTTAGAAGATTTGAATTCATATAGTATTGGATAGTACAAATATACATTCTAAGCTCATAATTCATCTATTTATAATTTTACTATAAACTACTATTTAATAATGATAAATAATTCTAATAAATTGTCTTAAGATAAATCTAAATAATTCTAAATAAATAATTAATGTATTTATGATAAATATGGTATGTTTTATTTGAATGGAATTTACATTGATTTTATAATAATTATTAGTACAATGTCTAACTCAAAATTGATGCTCATCTTAGAACTTATATTTGTCCAATCAAATATAAATTATAATGTTTGTAATAAGATAGTCCGGATGGTGGTGGTCAATAAAGGTATCAAAATAGTAAAAGAAAACTATTTATTGTTAACCAACGTTTTGCCCCACTTTGCAGGGCTCCGACAGGGCTGTCAGATTGAAACAGAGATGTCAACAACAAAAAGATATTTGAGTTGACATCTCTGTTTCTATCTGACAGCCCTGGCAAAGCCCTGCAAATTGGGCCAAACGTTGGTTAACAATAAATAGTTTTCTTTTACTATTTTGATACCTTTATTGACCATCACCCAGACTATCTTCCTACAATCTATTTCATATGGTCAATTAACTATCTTCTTCCAATATAAATTATAATGAATTTAGGGTTAGTCATCTTGACATTTATTAATAAATATATACAATAATGATACAATTTTAAGAAATAAATACAACCTTCATAGGATAAATAGCTTAATAATTAATAAATAACCTTCAAAGAAATAAGTACAACCTTCATAGGATTCCTTCTATGTAACAAATCAATAAAATATACATCAAATAAGATATGGTTCATATTGAAATGTTTCTCCTGATACTAAAGCATAAATAAAAAAACAAACAATATTTTAATATTAACCTTGCAGAAACACAGCCAAAGGTATGATCGCCTTCTACACATTTCCTCAAGAGTGTAGTTCTACCATGATCCCTGACAGTCAATGGAAATGTCTGTCCAGGAAGCAAGGTTCCATAAGTACCAGGAAGTAAAGGTATCACTACTCTAGAGAGTTCAGTGAATATTAACCTTCCACCTATTTCTTCAAGATCACGTCCAAGGTACTACAATACAAAAAAAAATTGAACAATTGCTGACAATATAAAAATAATCATGATCACCAATTCAATATCATATGATAAATTATGAATCAATTAATTACAATAAAACCCCACTTAACAGGTCTCCACTTAACCAGTGGTAAAATTTAAGAATAAATAAAGCGCTCAGGAAACACTAAGTTCTGTAAAAAAAAAAAAATTGACTTTGTGATTATGATTAACTATGGTTAAATTAAATCGTATATCTAAAGAAATTTTTACTTAATATAATATTACATTCATTTAAGTTAAAAGTTGATAAGTTAATAAATTAAGTTTTATAAGTATTTCAATTTTTAAGAAACACATCAGTTAAATTAATACAGGATTTTTTTTTTTGCTATTATACTCTTCAGATTAACTAGCTTTTAGATTAACCAGTTATATCTCAGTCCTAATTAGGATAGGTAAGTGAGGTTCAACTGAAATAATTATTCTCAAAAGATTAATCTATAAATTAGGAATGGATGGCAGTAAACCAAAACAGTTACAATATGCTACAAATGAAATTTCAATTATAGGAATTGACATTATAACCTAAGGGTAAATCGTGACTGTGTGGAAAAAACCATGTAAGTCCCATATTTTCCTTGTTAGAAACCAAAGGTGAATGGTCTATATGAGAGCAGAGGAACAAATAGTGCCCTGCTGAGATAACGGAAAGATGTTGATGAGAGATTGGAAAGATATGTCACACTGCTACTCTCTGACATATAATCTACTTTTATTTGTACATTGTATAATAGAAAAAGTACTTTAGCAGCTGCAGAAGTATGATGTATGATGCTCCCGGTAACTCAAATGATCTCATAAGGAATGACTTAATGAGGTATTGTGCAGTGCAAACCATGAGTATCTATAGAGTAGTTGTTGAGGGCACCTAGAGGTATGCTTCCTGCTACTGGAACAAAATCCTCACACTATAACAGAAGAACATGTTGCCATCAACCCTAAAAATTACTCTTTTTACAGCTAACAAGAATTGGTGCAAGTCTTAGCATAGACGCTATATCACGACAAAATATAGGACAGAGTTAAGGAAGAAAGCCGATAGTAGGTGATTACCCTGAAAGGAGTGCTACTCACTCCTTAATGTTTCATAATTACATAATATTGAATTCATGTGTCAAGTTAATAAAAAAAATAAATAATTAATACAATCAATTAACACCACCTATTCCTGATATAAGGCATGTTCACCAACCAATTCTAACAAGCTTTTGAGTTTTCATTTCATGGGGCCATCACAAAAAAAAGTCAACACACCCAGGATCCAACTAGGGCTCCAGCAGACTTGAGGATGCTAAGGTGATGCCTTAACAAACACAGCAACACAATAAAATATACTGGTCACTTAAAGAAGGCCAAGCTAATAACCAATAACAATAAATAAAAATCAACTTAATGCTAACCGAATGAGATGCAGGCAATCCTTCATCAAATATGACTTCTCCCGAATCTGTGTTATGATTGCTGTTATGGGAAACTACAGCACCACCCATGTCAAGATTGTCTGCTACTGCAACGCTAATTATAGACTCTAGGTCTTCATCAGCTACATCTGTAATGTAATAAGAAATGAAATCTTGAATAAATAGATTTAATAGAAATTGTTATGAGCTAAGCAACACCAAAACTATACATATTGTAGTAACTACTCCTATAAAAGTGCATACTGAACTTCATGATATTGATAAAATCCAAGCTTATTCTTCTAAGCATATTGTCAAATTTCTGACATCATCTAAATTTTGAAAATTAAATTAATGGAGATATAATTTCACATGGAAAATGAAGATGATAATCGAGTGTATGGTAAGAAATAAAGGGGTATAAGTATTGGAAAGGAAAACTGTACTCAGCATGCTTCTACCAGTTTAAGCATCATATTTCTGAACAGAACCCCAATCATCATCTGTTTAGTTAAAAGTAAAAATAAAAAATGGATTCATGATACAAATAATTTAATAGTATATACCCTTAACTTAAAATAGGTGCTATTATTAAAATAAGTAAAAAATAATAATCTAGTGTTTCATATAAAATCTGAGATGTAATTTTGGATTTAATAAACCTAACTGCTAAGTTCTCCTCTCCCTTTGATACCAAAACATACTACACTACCACATTAAGCAAGTCAGATTAAGGTTTGTTAGATGCCAAAGGTGGGGAAGAATTATATTATATATCGGTATGAATATATAAAAAACCAAACTGCTAACAAATCCAACTTTAGGAGAACATTCGGCAGCCAAAAAGACTTAAAACTTTTTTTTTCCTATAACTTCAAAATAGCACCTTATAGCCATAAAGTTACAGATATACAAATCAAAAAGCATCAAATTCTGCATTAAAAGAATACCACAAGTTAATAATTTTTGGTCAAGGGGTATGGTCACTAACCAAAATTATAAAATGTCAATTTTTTTTCCAAATGTGTCAAAACTGAGATATTGTACTATATTTGAGTTTGTATCTGGGAAATAATTTTTCTTTTTCCTTTGGGAAAATTTTCAGTCAATAAACAATTCCCCTTCATTATTGTTTATTTGGCCAGAAAGCTATAAAACACTAAGACCGCTAATGCCAGTATACAATACCCCACCTTAACAACCAAAATAAAGAAAAACACTGTTACAATGTGAGAACCTATTGTTTAGGTACGATTGCCATATTGGAGTCATAATGCCGTAGTGTTACCCAAAGTAATTTTAATTACCATTCATTCAGGGTAATACAGATCCTTACAATCATAATATATATTAAAATTATAACAATTACCTAATCAGAATAACTACTTCCAACCAGCAACATACAAAGAACATTTATTCGTTAATTCTGACTGGTTCTTTCTTGCTTTTGATGTTCAGTTCCAAAGTAATATTTATGATGTAAAATTTAAAAAAAAAATTATTTAATAATGAATACTCCAATTTTTTTCTATCCAACAATTACTAATAAGGATAAGTTTCCTCAATCTCTTGAGCAAGAACTGTGAGTCAGTTGCTCTAATATTTATACTTATTTTTGGCATTCATTATTGTAGCTTTGGATCACTTGTGAACCTTTGACCTTTGTAAAGGTCATTAGGACTATTACACAGGACATCAATTTTTGCTTAAGTAAAAACACTAAAATTATCATTAACTGAAATCATACAGTTAGTAACTATGTTTGTTTAATTACTATTAAACAGAATGACTATATACACAAAGCAACATGTAAAAGAATTATGAAAAGGAACACATTACAAACACTGAAGAATCAGCAGTTGACCGGTTAGAAAGAGTTCTAAACGACTAGTTAATTCATTTCTTTATTGAGACAATTAGACTAGTCACTGCCTTTATCAAAATCCATGGCTGTTTTTAGCCCTATATATTTACAACAATAGCCTGTTTCAGAACCTTAAAGCTTGTAAAGAAAAAAGTGACAGGAAAAGATGCCTACAATAATCTACTGATAGTACATAAACTTTGATAACATTTCAGTTTCACTTCTCCTTTTTGGCGGCCAAATATAAATGGAAATCCGAAGCTACCCAAATCAATGAGCTAGTAGAGCTCCTCGCATCAACAAATGATTCTACACTTCATAAAAAATTCAATTGTCTTCAAGGTAAGAGGGTTTTGTCTCATTTATAACTATGTTCAAAATATTTTATTGGACACAAGAGCAGAAAAAAATTTAATTATTTTCATCCATATGTATTTTATCAATATTTAAGAACTCCATTTTCTTACTTCTTAACCACACTTGGAAGAAACTCCCAAAAAATTACCTCAATATGCCAATAAATGATGTCATCAAATAAATAAATGTTTGAACAATATTGTAATGAGTGGTTCGGTGCCTTTTTTATTTATATTAATGTGTGTATTAGAGAGAGAAATGCTTTATTTAGCCATCCTGCCCAAATACATCGGGTTGCTATAATACACAGCATAACAAGCAATCCATGATTGAACTTATATACACTACATATACTTACATGATATAACAATTTTTGTTTTCTACCTTTTCCTTTTACAATCAATACTCATCTATACACTAAATACAAATATTATGATTTTTTTTTCTATTTAACAATTTTATTCCACTTCATTGACAATTTTATTCTCCCTATTTCACTCTCTCAGACCTCCCCTCTCCAGTGATTCACATCCCACGTTTGATCCATTAAATAAATTTATAATTAGATAGCAATATAAAATCAAACCAAAGATACAATAGCCACAGCAGTTCAACAGTTAAAAAAATAAATTAATTAAAAAAACTAATATGTATTTTAAAAAAAAAATATAAGAAATAATTAAATGAATGTATATATGTTAAAACACAAATCAACAGGTTCAAAAGCTAAAAAAATAAAAAATGAATAATCTAAGAGCTAATTCCCATGCAGGTGATGATATAAGATGCCCAGGGAGTCCAAAATAATATTTTCTGCCAAGATCGCTATATCCCTGATGCTAACACCTAGGTCTTCTACGAAGCTTCTTGTTTTATCAAATATTGTTCTGCGAGATCCAAACCAGAGGCCTCTCATAGTGAACTCTCTCTCTCCGAAGATCTTGCAGAATTTTTATTTAAGAAAAGGGACGCATTTTTCATGTATTTCCTTCTTTTCCCTTTCCACTCCACCCACCTCATTGAGGTCATTATTCGCAAATCTCACTGTCAAATCCAACACCAGAGCTGTGCCTCCGGTTTAAGAGAATGCAACAATATCTAATGAATCCATTGGTGTCAACACAATAAACCTCATTAAAGCAGGTAAAATATTTTTTTCCAAGGAACTTCATCAATTCTTCTTTGTCCCTGCGGTGTTAGCGCATTTGCTACAGAGGGACCCAACCCTGCTATCCACTGGCTCCTGGGACTCCGTGCAGGGGTGCATAATTAATACTTAGTTTGCCCATTCTGACCTTGAGAGTACATGCTTCTTATACAGATATCTATTAGCTTTTAGGGTCTCTTTGAAATGGTGAACACCAATACCCAGCCAGCTACAATCAGCCCATTCTTCAAAAGCAATCTAACGCAACGACTGCCATAGAACTCTTAAACTTCAGTAGCACTGATCCACACTCACGTATTTCAGTACATGCCGAGATTTTGGCTTCATAATTGAATATAGACTGGAATAAGGTATCCGGAACATTCAACAGTTGCTGGAAAATAGACCAATACTGCATGCAAAGGAACCTCTCATTGACAGCAGATCAGACTCAGTCCTCAATATCTCCTGGGTGCGTACAACATTGTTGACGAGGTGTTAACAGGGAGTCCAGTGATGGCCTCAAAGTTCCTACAAATATTGGTATCAATACACTCCAATATCGCAGGACGAATCTTTGTAAGGGGCACAGTCTGGAGGGGGTAAGCCCGGGAACAAGTTCCTATATTGGTTAACAACGTAGATCTTTTGCTTGTTGATCTCGTGATCTAAGCTTGATCAACCGTGAGCTAACTAATTTATCAAGATTATTATTTAACTTCCTCACCACCTCTTTTCTAAATACTAGCTCTCCTAATTATGTACATTCCAGATATTTGATGGTGTCAGCTTTTGCTGTTTGCATGACATCTGATTCTTAAGGGACAGCTTTGTTGACCGTAACTCTATTTTTTCCATAATAATACTAACACTTCTGTGGAATTATGTCCAAACAAATCACTGCGAGCAGTCTCTGGATACTATTTGTAATTCTTTCTGCAGAACACTCTTGATCATTTCTTAGGTCATGTCCAAATTTATTATCCGAAAAATCCTGATCACAGAGCTTGCAGTACAAATGATTGATGGCTAGGTTGAACATAAAAGGCGAAAAGGGCCCACCCTGAGGCACCCCCTGCAAGACACTGATCTGGCTAATTGTGTGGGTTCCTTTATCAATTTTGATTTTATTGGTGGTTAGGAGAGCCGCAATCACATTTGTGAGGTCAGGTAACACCCCTCTTGTATCCAGCAAGCGGACTATATGTCGTCAAAAGCACTAACAAACAGATATTAGAACATAAATTTGTTTAACCTTCTGATAGTAATAAAAAAAAAAAAAGAGATTAATACATTCAAGTAATTTTATACAAATAATCCTTGGTATGACTCGTATACAAATAATTATATAATTTACAGCAAACTTTAGTTGAAATATTTATATGTTCTTTTCCATATAAATTTTACTCCAGATCAGTGAGAAACATCAAACGTACAGATCGATAACAAATCTTACAGTAAGTATAAATTCAGCTGTATCTGAGAAATCTGTTTCCAAATTATTTCTGACATTTTCTGTTGCCTATTATAAGTGAGGAAAAACAAGTTAACATAAAAGATAGATCCTAAAAATTGAAAATAATAAACAACATAGCATATCTCCAACTCCAAAAATATCTCAAATAATACTTCATTAATACTTGTTCATCGTTGTATCAAACTACAGCATAAGTTTAATTTTTATTAACATTAAATATTAAACTTCGGGCAATAAACAAGAAATTACGATAAACCGGAGGGTAATAGGTATAGGAATAAACAGTAATTGGGGTATTATAGCAATAAGCAGTACAGTGACAGACAGATTACTATCATAAATCACTCACTACAACAAGAAATATTACTAATCATTACAGAAATACTTCAAGACTTGAAAACGTTTAGAATTCCATTTATACTCGACTGTCAAGTAGAAAGAGTAAAACCTAAGTTTTTATTAGTTTATTTCTAATTCAATTAAATTTAAACTATATCAATAATGGATAAAATAACCCACTTAACAACCTACAAAAAATTATGGGTGTTCAAAATGTTTGGATTTTTCAGTTTTCTTGACCACGAACAATTCATGTGGGAACATATTTAAAAATATATATGCCAAAAGATAAATATACTATGACAGAATAAAATTAAGAAGTTGATAAATTTAAAGATCTTACTCAATTTCTTAATAATCACTACCATAACAAGGAATGACAAAAATTAAAAATTGTAAATTAAATTTAAAAATTACCTAATTGTAATACACCTGAAAAAGAGCCCAAGCTGGACCTTTCTTCACTCTCAACACTTTCGTTGTCATCCCCGGAATCCATGAAAGCCAAAATTCAACAAATTACGTTCTAAAAGTTATGATCGCAAGCTGAGAAAATAATGAGAAGTGAAATAAAGGCAAAAGCTAAATTGAAACCATTACCAAGAATATCACGGACTGTGAATCAACTTTTTTCCAAAAAGATACGAATGTGATTCTACCCCAATAACTACCAAAATTTACACTTAGACGTTCACATAAACAGAGCTAAGATCGAACTGTGACGTAGGTGTTTATCCCTTGTGCTGTTTGATGACTGCCTCAACACATGCCTAGTAAATGTAACCTACTTTAAGTCTGGTTATATAATATGTACATTTTGTTTTTGTGTGTTTTGTGTTTTAATTTATTGGGAGAGGGTAATCGTTCGGTCGAAATGTAGGGCCGAAAGTGCTAAATACATTTGAAAGAAGAACTTTATTGATTTATAAAAATTTGGTGATTTATAAGTATTAAATATATTTTTGTTAATGATGGAAAACGAATGTTTGTTACTATTGAAATCTTAGTTCTTATGAATTATCTTACAAGATTTTTTTATAATGTCATCTACAACAGAACCCCCTTCAAAAAAATCAAAAGTTGATGAAGGCTTGCAGGAATCCATTCCATTTGACAAAACATTTTTACTTACTCTTTCTGATGATGTTCTATTGATAATTTGTTCTCATTTAGATCCAGTAGATTTATTATCTCTTTCCCAGTAAGTAATTAATCTATCATTGTTATTGGTAACATTTAACTTAGTTTTTCATATAGTATTTTTTTAATTTGTATTATTTCAGAACTTGTAGCAGGCTGCGTAGAGTTTGCGCTGACAAGACTCTATGGAAAAAGGTTGATATTAGGCAACATGTATTGACCATTGGTTCCCTGAAAAAATTCACTTATTATATTCAATCCAATACTACCTTCTTAGCTATTAAAGGACCAGTGGATACTTGTCACAGTAATTCAAATGATTCAATTTCCAAATGGTTTTTGAATGTTGTTGCAAAACATGCACCACAACTAAGTTGTCTCATCTTAGAAAACCATGTTATTGATAGTGCTAAGGTACGAGTATTGTTTTTTCTCAATTATTTTTAGTGAAAGTAATTTGGTTAACCCAAAAAATTAAAATGTATGATTTGTTTGTGCTTACAAAACAATTTATGCATTGGGCTCCATATATCATGAAACATTTTTTTAGTTTTTATGTATTACTTACAGTATCTACTACATCAGCACCTTATTTCCATGTTTCTTTTTTAATTCAATCTCTCTTTTTTATTTAGATGTCTTTTCAAATAAAAGCAATATCATATCTTAAAGCTTATATTTTTAAAAGAACTCATAGGTAGGTAAATGTATTTCGTTAATGTTTCACTATATTGGTACAGTGTTATTGAAAATGATTGATAAAACCATGTTATAATTGCTTTTGTTATTGTTAGTTGATTTTCCCAGTATAAATTAAAAGAAAACAATTTTCATCTGCTTAAGGGCCATCTTTGTGTTTCCCAGTTGCAGCTACTTTGTTATCTTCTTTAAACTTATTGATGTTTTGTAACATATCTCCCTACTTAGTCCAAAATTTACTATATAATGGAAAACCAATGATTTGGGTCACTTGTATAGTCATTGTATTTCTTATTAGGCCATTTAATATCAATATCAAATCCACAGGGAAGGTTATTTAGTAAAACAACTTTATGAAATCAAAACATTTTTATTCAAAATATTTACCCTTATTTGCAATACATTTTTCCTATATTATCAACTTTTCAATCCTAGAATTGAAAAATTCAGAATTTTGTGAAGAAATGAAGTCAGAAAATGGGTTTTTAACCTGAGAATCATTTTAAAAATTTTACCCGTTAGGAAGTTGTCAAAAGTTCTAAGCAGATGAAAATCTATTGAAGAAAATTCTGGCAAATGAGGGGGTTTAGAAGGACTTTGTAACACAACTTGTTTAGTTTCTTCCCTGTCTGGTCTGGTATTGTCATGTAAGAGTTTATGTGCTCACTGATTAACCAATACAGGTTGTTTTTTATTGACAAGTTTTTGATGCACTATGGCAATACCACTGCAGTACGATGTGGATGTGATTGTTTCACCTCTGGCTAAAAAGGAGAAATGAATTCCTGCTATTGCCACCACACGAAAACCAATAATTTTTTGGATGCAAATTTGGTTTTGGCATGTGTCCCGGTCTTTTGTCAATATTTAACCACTGACCTGAATGACACCCTTTGCCATATACTATCCACTTTTCACCACACGTGATTATCCTTTCAAGAAAAGGCTCATTTTTTGTCTAGTTAGCTGTGAAACACATGTCGCATAATACTTCAGCTGCTGCCACTCATTAAATTCATGAAGTATCCATAAATCTACCTTTTTAACTTTACCAATGATCTTTAAGTGTACAAAAATTGTCCCTGTATGAGTATTTAATTGTGCCATAATTTTCTTAATAAGGATAAGGATTTTCTTCAATAGTAAGCCTAAGTTCATTTCCGTCTATTGCTGGTGGAGGTCCTCTTCTGGGTTGGTTAATAAAAAAAATTACTCATTGATCACATGTTTCCATTGTCATATTTAATGGTACACTACACATTGTGCATTGATAGTAAAAATTATCAAAAAGTAGAGGATTAATAAAGGTTCGTTAGAATCTGTTAACATAAACGTAGTTAACTACAAAAGTTGTCTAATACCACTTTGAATTTCTGAAATAATACAAAAACGGGCATTTCATATGAAATGACTCAATAACTTATACTTGGTTTACTTACTAATATAGGTTTACTGGTTTACCATTACAATGTAGGTAGAGATGTTATTTGATATAAATATGTTAAAAGAAGACTACATTGTTTGTACAACTGAAGATGGTGTGATGGCCCCAGAACATTGTGATTTGATTAATGTGTTCTGAATAAAGAAAATTTAACTAGGAAAATATTTCCACCAAACCTAACTAGATTAAAATTGTGGTAAATACAAAGAGTTAAAAAAAAAAACATAGATGGTAGAGCAACTGACAGAGTAAGATGTTTAGTAATAACTTGAATTATGAAGAATCAGTCTGAAGCTTCTAGTAATTTTCTGTGATTCTGTTTTTAAATGAACTGTCTTATTTGCAATAGTTTATGAAATTTTGATGCTATAATTATTAGAAGTTAATTTTTTATTTTTGCTACTTATATTTCTTATAAAAATATTAAAATTGGTATTGTATACCAAATAAAAAATACTAAAATTGTTAATTCTTGCTTAAAATATCTTAAAGAACCAGACTTATTTTATCATGTTAAATGACAAGGATTAGGTAACAATTCCCAAATCATTTACACTATGTTTTCTGTTATTGTTTTAGTTATTACTTGACTTTTATTTGTTTTTAGTATCTATTAATATGGCAAAAATAATTATTTATTTATATTTCACTTAGGTTACTTTAGAAGATTTTCCACCTTCAATAGAACAATTAGAAATTCGTAATTGTATTATGAAGAACTTATCTCTAAGGAGATCATATTTTTATAGGATGGAAAAAACTTTACCCAAGTTAAAGGTAATTTCTTTCATCATTTGTGTTGAGTGATCTAATTTTGTTTGGAATAATCTTAAGAAGATTTTTCTGTTTACTTCTTGTGGTGTATTAATTATGAAAAGTACTTTATGAAAATTGTTTTTTAAAAAAAATAATATCTTTCCTTAGATACATTGAAGTATAATGTTATCTTGTAGGAAGATAGTCCGGGTGGTGGTCAATTAAAGTATCAAAATAGTAGAAGAAAACTATTTATTTTTTAGTTTACTATCTTCTTCTAATATAATGTTATCTGATTATTATAACTTGAATTAATTTAAAATTTGAAAATAGTTTTTATTGAGATTATCTTTTAAGTTAATACGGAAAAGTATTTTTCTTTTATTGAAATATAAATAAATTAAATTGCCAGCGGATGACTGGTTTCAACCTTACAGAATATTTCAGAAATTCAATATTGCCAGATATATATCCTCATTGGCATTTCATATTGAGACGTATGCATTTTGTCTTGTGAACTTAACACCAAAATCATTCATTACTTTCGGAATGACCTTCATATTAGGAAAAACCTGGAAATTTAGTCAAACATTTATTTAATCATATAAATAATTAAATTTATTGATTGAAAGTCTACCTTTAGATGGAAGGAACAGTCAATAATAGAAGGTCATTGCCTAAAGTATTTGGGTCTGTTAATTGAATAGATGACAATAAACTTTACAATTAAATTATGGAATTTGAACTAAAGGTAGGAGACAAATAAGATGGATCAGAAAGACTTGAGGGTAATGAGTCCAGAATACATGGAATGACAGAAAGGAAGATGGTTACCTGATGGAAAATAGTCCAGTCATTGTCGCAGGTCTCTCATATAGTTCATACAAAACAATTACCTTTATCAAGGGAAGAAAATGTTTACATTTTGATTTTTTAATGTTCTAGATGGAGTCTATACTTTTTGAGTTTTGGTCAAAGACCAAATTCACCTATACCTATTACACCTCTTCTTGGAAGTACTTTTTGGGGTGGTTGCAATAAAAATCAAAGAATCATAATTGTATTTATATAATTTTTGATCTTATTGTAATTGCATTTCGTCTCTGAATTAATTGGATTTTCCTCGGATTTGAATAATGTCACCCTCAAGTATTAATAATGAAATTGGTTTACTAACGTACATGAGATAGATTTAAAATTATTATTGTATAGAATTTCAGTCAAATTTAGAAATTTAATTTTAATCATATTAATTTAAAAAAAAATAATATTTGGTTGTTTTTCAGAAACTTGACCTGTCAAATAACAGATGGTTTGTACCTCACTCATTGCTTGCCCTCAGTAAAAGTGAAACTTTAGAAACACTTATCTTATCTGGATGTGATGTTAGTGACTGTCTTCCTTATGCTAGTCTTGCTGCAAATTTTGGTTTTAGTGCGCTTCAAGTAAGTACTCAAAGTAATTATTATATTTTAATGTTATTATATGTTTTATTTTATCTTTGTACAACCTGTATTATACCAGACTTTTAAATATGAAACCTAAATTCCTGTGTAGAAAATACATATTTATTGTATAAAAATTAATAACACTATTTTATTCATAATATTTTTCATCACTGGCTTTACATTTTTCTCATTTCTCTGACAATCTGGTTGTCATGCCACAAAAATTGCTTTTCATTTGCAAGAAATGCTTTTCATTGACATTCACAGTTTGATGGAAAAATAAGTTCCTTTTGTTCCTGGAATGAAATTCGAGACAATTGACAAACAAAAGTTGATATGTTTAATGCTAAAAACAATTTTGCTGTATGATAGTTTCGTTGTGACTCAGATATCAGATATATTTATCAGATGTCAAAACAAGAAACTGGCACAATGATTGCGGGTTTGATACTTACTACATTAACAGCTAGTGCAATCTATAGGCAAATTTAGGTTTCATATTTAGTGACCTGGTGTATATTTTTCCAATATAACCACAAATAATTTTCCATTTTTAAATTACTTTGGTGATAAATCAATTTTGATTTGACTATTTTAGTCTATCCACTAAATATAGATCAAATATCTCTGAATGTTGATTTATTTCAGAGTTATATTCAATCTTAATCTTAAATTTTATACCATTGCAAACCCCACTACTAGGAAGACACACAAGTTACTGTCTTTTAAATAGACTGCGCTATATTGTATGCATTACAGAATTGATAATATTTATATTGTAGGAACATAGTCCGGGTGGCAGTCAATAAAGGTATCAAAATAGTAAAAGAAAACTATTTATTGTTAACCAACGTTTTGCCCCACGTTGCTGGGCTTCGTCAGGGCTGTAAGAATGAAGTTCTGCTACCAACTGAGAAATCTTAGATTGTATAGAATCAATGTTGAATATAGTTTCCCTAATTTTAATGTTTAAGAGGGATATTTTTGAAATTAAGTAGTGAATGACAATATTTTGACCGTTAAGACATTGGGGTGAGGAAATGATTAAAGTTATTTACTATAGCTTTAGGAAACACTGCAGCAGATCTGCATTTTAGAAGAAAGATGTGTTCTTTTTTATCAGTAAAGTGGTTGTGGATGTTACAGAGATGATTGATAATCGCTTTGTGGTTTGGGAATTCCGATTTTAGTATAGAGAAGATGTTGGGAAGAAGTAGAGTAGAATTACCTGAAGAAGAAAGTGGTGAGGAAAATGACGGTGTTGGCAAACTAGAGGAATCTTGAGAGGTAGTATTCTGAGGGCTAGAGTTTTGGTGGCCTAGTGATGAGGGTTGTTGAATAGGTCGGCGATTTTGAAGGCGGGTACTGAGGTGGAAAGTAGTAGTGTTTGTATCTTGGTGACCCCGTGTTTGTTTATTCATATTGGAAGAAGATAGACCGTTTGAAGTAGATTGGAGGAAGATAGTCCAGTAGCAGTCAATAAAGGCAAGTGCAACCAACTATCTTATATATAATTTAATTATGTTTCAGCTTCTCGATTTGAGAAAAACTTGTGTCAGTGATATTGAGCTAACTTGCTTCAATCGAACTGCTACTTTACGTCATCTTTACCTTTGTGCATCAGAACCAGAATTAGCAGAAGCACAGGTTACAGATTTCAGCATTACTACTTTTGGTGGAGGTTCCAGAGATGGCCAAGGGCCTTTGAACATGGAGGAAGGCATCATTATTATTCAGGTAATTTACCTTTTCATTAATATGCCAAATCTTGAAAATAAATTATAACATTATAAAGAGTGGGTTACTCAAAAATAACTTGAATCATAAGTATATAAATTTTCATATTTTACTTAATGAATCTAGTCTCAATGAAATTACTCTCCTTATGACTAATGGAACTTAGTTTTTCTGATGGAAGCATTTTAAATTCTTCAAGGGTAATATTTTTAAATCTCAGAAGTGATTTTCCTTTGACTTCCTCCATATAACAAGGAAACAAAGATTTCCATTGTATTTCAATACCAAGGGGCTGACAAATTTTGTTTTTATAAAAAATAAGTTTATATAAAGTAAGAATTTCTATAATGATTTTGATTTTTCTTAATCTAAAAAAAATCTTATTTTTATGGTTCCTCAAGAAACTGACATTTCTCTTCATCTGAAATGTTAAAACCACTAGTAAATAATTTTTTTAATACAATCTTTCCACCCACATTTCAGTATCAGCCCCTTATAGGTTTACCAATTATCCCAGTACTTACTAACTGTTTAGGGATTTGTTTGTTACTCCCCAACCACTTTACATTCCCACTTCAACCTTCACGATATATTAGTCCAGTCAGTGGAGAAGTTGTAGAGGACATAGAAGATGAGTTAGCATTTGACTTATGGAATTAGTTTAGGGCACATAAGTGAAAAGCAGACTAAATGTCCATTAAGGATGCTTATATTATATTTTTTTGTGTATACATATTT
>NW_027106333.1:111742-122914 GCF_000696795.3 Halyomorpha halys | reverse complement strand
CATGTCCAGTAGCCAACCTGAAGCATGCCACTGACACCGCTCTTTGTAAAGTCAATGGCGCCCTCCATTGACTTTACAAGGAACTCTTAGGATCTAGCAATGCCGCCCAGTTCTTCCCCCCACATTCTCCTCTGCTCTTCCAATGATGCCGCTTCGGGCCATTTCTTTCACCATGTCCATGGTGATAGGGAGAAGCGGCTGTGGTTGGCTAGCCCCTAACCGTGCAAGTCGATCCGCCTCCTCATTCCCAGGTATACCGCAGTGAGCTGGAATCCACTGCATTACCAATGCTTTAAGTATTTCTCTTTTACATTCTATGGATTTCTGGCATGCGAGAATTCTAGCGTTAGTTGAGGGACGTTCAGACGCTATTGCCAGCAGTGCTGCCCTAGAATCCGACAGCAGAACTATCTTCTTTGCACAGGCGTGAGTAATCTTTTCTAGAGCTAAAGTAATTGCAGCTACCTCTCCATCAAAATTGGTAGCGTTTGCTCCAGCAGGTGCTGACAGTTGGAACAGGCTACTATAGACACCTGCATCTGCATTTTTATTTGCCTCTATAGCTGACCCATCGGTGTATATATGGATCCATTCTGGCTCAGGGTATCCCACTTTTCAAGAGCATCGATCCTACTGCTGGTCCCCCAGATTATCAAGTTGTCAGCATACAGTAACACTTCAGTACCGGATGATTTCTCCATCAATGTATCCATGACGTCATTAATCATAATATTAAATAGCATTGGACTCAGTACTGCTCCTTGACTCAGTATGTTTTATGACTTGTATTCTTCACATCCTTAAAAATAAGAACAACCTATACTAAATTAAATGAGAGTATATGTTCTAATTGTTTTTTCTCTATGAGTTTTTGATCTAAAGCATATGTTTGGAAAAACTACATATTTGACAATATGCCATCTCATAATTTTAACTCATGCTCACTGAGCTCAAAAATGAAGTGTCAAACCAAAAAATCATTAGATTCAAAATTGTCACTTTGATATTCTTTAATTTATAATGAATATAGGGGAAGACATTTCATTATTATTATTTTATTGTCAAATAAAATTCCTGGTGGCTAAGTTGATATTTGTATTCAGCATCCTAAAAAAATTAGATACAGTGAAGTCTCAGTTTTATGAATGTGAGGGGATACCAAAAATTCTTGGTATAAGTGAATAGGCAATCCATATTATGTATGTATATTTTTGAGAATTTTTTTCTCATACTTAGTAGGTTCATATACATATGTTGTATGCAGTTGAAAGAAAAACAAAGTAAAGTGAAAAAAAAATTATTTATTGTATACAAATTTAATTTAGCTTTAATCCGAATTTTTAATTATTGACAAAAAAAAATTGCGTTATGTTTGCTTGTTTCATGTTGCTTTTGGCTGAATACACCATTCTTTCACATTTGTTAAGGTGTTAGATTCCTTCTCGGTAATTTCTTTCGCATATATAAAACGTTTTACAACTTCAAGAGCTTCTGTAAAAGATGGAAGAGGCAAAGGATCTTCGTCATCTGAATCGGAATCGTCCGAGCTTCCTTGGTTGGGGTTGGGGCAATTTCTGCGATTATGGCTTCGTCGCTTTGAGGCGCGCAGACTGCCAGATTGTTGTACTCTACAGAATGTTCCAATGTAATGTCGGAAGAACATTCGACCTCTCCGGAGGGTTTTTGAAAACTTCTACCTCTTCGGTGGTTTCTTCATGTCCCAAATCTAGAGCAATCCCAGCTTTACGGAATCACTTTTCGATAGTAGTAGGCTGAACAGCATTCCAAGCTACTGATGTGAACTGCAACCCTGTAAAAGCGTAGGAAAAATATGTTGATTGCACATATGTACATAGTTTCCATATTATGTTTCAAGCTTACCTGCAGAACATCGATGTTTTTTGCTTTTTTTCCTGCTTCTAGGAGTGATATTGTGTGTTGCAAAAGGTGTTTTCTGTAGTAAGCCTTCATTGTAGCAATTATGCCGAGGTCAAGCGGCTGAAGGTGACTTGTACAATTTGCTGGAAAAAATTCAACACGAACATTTTTTAATTTGATTTCTGGCAGGTGGGCGGCACAGCGATTCATTAAAAGAAGATTTTTTATTTTTTATTTGCCCATTTTTGAATCTAACTGTTGAAGATACTGTTCGAAATTTTTTTTTGCCATCCATGCCTTTGTGTCGTAGTCAGCTGGGAAAGTCCGTACGCCTTTGAAACATCGGGGTTTCTGTGATTTTCCAATTACGAGGGGTCGCATTTTGTTTGTTCCATTAGCGTTCGTTGTTAAAAGAACCGTTGTTCGCTTTTCTTTCCTCCGAAGCAGGGGTCGTTCTTCTCAGCCTATGTTTTGGAGGGTAAGAAGTTAAAGAATAGTCCAGTTTCATCGGTGTTAAAAATGTCGCTTAAGACGTAGTCCTTTACGATCGTTGGTAGGATCTCTTTTATCCAATAGTCTACCGAAGAGACATCAACACTAGCGCATTCGCCGCACACTCTCCGACCAGTAATCCCATGCCTTAATTTGAACTTCTGAAGCCATCCTGTAGATGCTTTGAAGTCTCTAGTGACGTTTAGATTTTTAGAAAATTACAGGGCCTTTTCCTGGAGCAATGGCCCACTTATTGGGATACTTCCTGCCCGTTTTTGCTTAAACCAAGCGAACAAAGCCTTTTCCAAATCGACGTACTAGCCACCTTGCGTTCGAGCTCTTTTTGCACAGCTTGGCCCAGCCCTAATAAAGTTGGCTTCTCCTCACTTTTCTGAAAAATTGTTGCGAGGGTCGACAAAGGAAGTGTTAATCTTTTCGCGATTTCAGTTTTCATTACATTCGGATTGTCATCAACTTCTTTTAAAATTTTAATTTTGTCTTCCATAGAAAGAGATTTTTTTTCCTCATGATGGTAAAATTCGGTTTTTCATACACATTCACTTCAGGCGTTAACGAGAGACTGACAATTTTTATTTTGAATCGAAAGTAGGGAGTAAAATGTAAACATAGTCATTGGGACCGGATGTTATTCGCGGAAAAAAAGTTGTTTACTGTTTCCTTTTTCACGGTATTTTTCGTCCTTTGTCTTGCCACGGAAGAAAACAAAAGTCATAGAACTGAAAAAAATTTACTAATATGTACATAAAGCGGGTCCAAACTTTCCTTCGTATAACTGAATGTTTCGTATAAATGGATAATTACATACACATAATTAAGGGGTTTTTGCAGGGGATTGAGAAATTCTTCGTATAACTGAATGTTTCGTATATGTGAGAATATACAATATACAAACATATACAAGAGACAAATAACACTGTATACAAATTTTCTGAACTTCAAATTATCCAGAAATCCCTGTTTGGTTTTAATTTGACTGAATTTCTTTTCATTAAGAACAGAATGGATGCTCCTCAACTATCCCGAACCAAAAATAAATTAGTATAGGTTGGTATATTTAAAAGACAAAAAATCATGGTTTTCATGTTGTGGGAGAAATTTTTTTTCTATATTTCTATAAAATATCAGGTGGCAAACTTCAAATTTGAGTTAATTATCCTCAAAAACACATAAGTGCATAATATTAAAACTTTCTAGATAAACTCCTTTCTGAACTCCAATGCATTTAGGTAGAGCAATAGTCAATCGGTCGATGCGTGTTGCGATCTTTACGAAATATTAAAAAAAAAAAATAAATCGCGCTAAAATTTTCCTACCAGACCCGTTTCTACATACCCGCTTGGAGGACAGTTTTATCTTAATTTGAAAACATTTACTATATATGAGGATTTGGCGTGTAAGTTTGCGAGCGTAATTTGTGACTTACTTTGGAACTGTAGCGAGAGGGAGCAAGTGATTGGACCACAACTCACCAGAGCGCTCCACCTCGAGCCTCACCGAAGCTCTCAAATTTACTTATTACTTCATTTTGTAAAGAACACGTTGTAATTTTTGTATATTAATAATTTCTGTACATAATACTTAGCAATATCTGTGCAATGAATAATAAATGATAACAATGCAATGCGCGAACCTATCTCAAGCAGACATGTACCGACCGCTTCTCGGTCACAGCCGCATGGACTAGACCTATAAATAAGAGACTCTTAATCCCCCAATTCGATCGTAGATCCACTTCCTTTCCTGGGTCTAGTCATGGCACAGGTGGCGTACACACTGCTTGAGATAGAGAAGTTTATTGCCAATCTATGCTCGCAAAAGTAGTTATTTCTGTACGCACACCTAAGACGATGGCCTATCACTTCTCCTTCTCTCCAGCAATCTTAGTCCGTCGGCTTCATCTCCGCAAGTAAGATTGTAACCTACTTCCTAACGGTTACACTGGTCCGTCCGCTTCATCTCGGCAACCAGTGTAATTTCCTGTCTCTCCCCGGCTCTAGTCCGTCCGCTTCATCTCGGCAACTAGAGCTGCACCTAGCCTTATCAGCTTACTGGTCCGTCCGCTTCATCTCGGCAACTAGTAAGCTGGCTCCTATCATGACAGTTCTAGTCCGTCCGCTTCATCTCGGCAACTAGAACTGTTACTCTGCCTCAGACTCTCTCACCTAGACCTCCTCTACCTAGTCAGTGTCCAGGGCTCATCCTCTGGCACGGCCTTCCTTTCTAACTATAATTGAATACGCCTTGTCGTGGGCCTTCTGTAAAGAGACATCAGGCTGGAGAAATCGCCTAAGACCAGACAACCCCGACAGAACCATTAAGACTAAAATGTAAGAGGGTACCCTTTTATCTAGTCAAAGCGGGTTTTCACCCCAAGATTGACAATGTTTTTTAACTGTGTCAACAATCATGACTTGAACAATGTAATTTTTTTAAGATTTTAATATTAACAATCACCTGAATATAAATCTTGAGTCTCAAGTGACAATGTATGCTTGACCCTTCATGAGTCTCTTCACGGGTGGGTGTCATGTTTTCCACAAAGGGAATCTTTAATCAACGAAGCTCACCTACAAGAATAGAAGGCCCATCTACAAAAAGAATGCCCTGTGCCAGTAAACGTTTAGTCGTTTCTGATCCAAAATCTATAGTGAAAGTTTTCGAAATGCACTTCCGACCATTGCTAATGATCTTGATAGCCCCCTAATGATATTTTATAGCTCTCAGATTGCTTATGGTCGTTTTGAATTTTTTAAATGAATAATTTTTAGCTTATTTTATCACATCTTGTAGATAAAAGTAAATCAGTCAGTAGCATAGAGGTTAAGGTTTATTCGCAATCGACCTCTTTGGCATCAAATAGTAAACGTTCAGTACGAAGGTTATATGTTTGTCAACAAAATATTTGTGACTAATAATTTGTCTAGTATCCCAGGATGGAATCGAGGTTAGAATTCGAATTCAGCGAAATGTATGTACTGCAAGTATTTATCTGTATTTTATGTGACTATTTGTGTGTAACTATGTGAAAGTGATTATTGTAATTTTTTTTTTTTTAGCCAAAGGCAGGAGAATGTTACAGGGTGTGTTTTAGCGGATCCAAAGGGACTTTGTTTATTAGGTATTTTCCAATGTTATATTTATTCATTATTGGATTTACTTAGCCAACAATTTTCATTGTTGTCCATTACTTATAAACTTTCTATTATGGTGAAGATTACAAATTAAAAATTGTTTTATTTTTACACAATGAAAGTAATTATTGCTTCACAGTTGATTTCCCTCACTCATACCTTAAAGTCATGCCCAAATAAAGCTGGTAGCATAACTGAAATTAATTATTCTAATGATATGTGTGTTTTCTATAAATATTATCCTTCTGATGAAAGTGTTAATTATTATTCTTTAGCATCACCTAATATTAATAATGAAGTAGCTGGACTGGTAACAGCTATTGCTCAGCATGCTGCTTTGATTGAACCTTCTGAGAACTCGCAACCTATTGTTCTTCTTGAAAACGATACCAGGTTTCTTTATGTTATGACATGATTTTGATTATGGGTAGAAGCTATATCTCTATGGATAGAATCTATTCTTGTTTATCTGTTTACAGGCAGTGTTTAATCCATTCTGATGAAGGAATAACCACAGCCATCTTTAAGAAAATCCAAAATAATTAGGAAAAGGTGAAATTTGATTTATATATTTTATTATTGCTATGATTGCCTTTATTTTCTTTCATTAACTACTTATCTGTTTGTTTAATTTTTTTTATCCTATTTAAAATTATAGCTGAAAAGTTTAGTGACCTTTCATTTTTACATGACTATTTGAGGAATTTGTAACTGTCAGCTACCTTGAAAGAGTTTTCGTAGTTTAATAATCTTGAATTTAAACTTCATTCAATACTTATGAATCAAACCTCCCTAACTATATTTCTATTACAACTTGATATAATAAACTGAGTTGTGTTTATGCAAATTTAAGCATGACCTCTGAAGAATTGTTTATCTCTTTTTAATGAGTGTAATGACTGGACTTAGTTAAAGCATAATAATATAATAATAGGTTAGATTATAATCCACAATTCTAGAAATTTAGTTTGACTGGTGTAATCCGTAAGTACTCCTTATTTTGAACCTGTTGTTTTTAAGATATGGTAATAATTCATGTTTTATATTTACAATGTTTTATAATTGTCTGGGTACCCATTTTATTAGCCCATACTTTCATTAGGGAAGGTAAACTCTTTCTTACCTGTGTGCTATTTTTAAATCACTGATTGTGTAGAGTTGCAAATACTGCAAGTTATTGATTATCTTACATTCTAAAGGTAAAATTGCCGATGACTATTTCAGTGGATAGGTGTATACTCACTTATATACATTGAGAAAACAGTTGACCATTGTTGATCCAATAATGTTATTCATATTTATACAAGTTTAGGCCCCAAGTTCAACTAACTTCAACTGCTAACTAAATACTGTGATATTTAGCTCTTGTTCAAGTAAACTTCATCAGAAGTTATAACTCAAAATTGTTGCCAAAATCTGAAATGATTGTTGAATCTTTTTCTTGGCATGTAGTGTCGGTTAGTAAGTTGATTGGGAGACTAACTATTTGACATATCTATGCCATGCAAGGTTGGCGTTTTCACTTTGATCAAGGTTAGTATATTCATACTTTGTCCAATTAAGGAGCTTAAGTGGATAAAATGTATTTTTGGGTTTCTCTACATGCTGTAAGGATAGGATCCATACCTTAATGAAGTCCGACTTGATAACTTTTAGTTTTTATTTTATTTCTTTTACTGACTTCATTAAATAATAAGGCATATTTTTTAATGGAATCCTCATGTAATAACCAATTAATGTAGTTAGTGAATTGAAAAAAAACAATCCATTGTAGATTGAAAAGAAATGTTTGAAGTCCCTTGCCTTGAGGGTCGGAGATGGTGAGGGAGTGAAAAAACGATCTTTTAATTAATTTCTTATTTGCTACTTACAAATCTATTTTTGACGTCAAATATACACTCCTTAGGAGAACAAAAGAGTAGAATAGTTCTTTTTTTTTCCAATGACTAGTGCTCATGTTTGAGGTTGAAAATGGACCATACGTATGATTTAGATATTTTCAGATAATGATTCATATAGGTGTTCATCTACACTTTGATGCTTTTATAAAATAATGAGGATTAATTTCCAAGTGATGGTTGTTTCAGATACATAAGTTTTAAGGAACTTTGCATGCCTTAAATCATCAAGTCTTAAATATTTATCAAGTTTTAAAATATTTTCATTTTATTGGAAATTAATGTTTTTTTTTCTTTCTGTCATGTTACATTGTTCTTTTTGAATTTTATTACAATTGTTACTTTTCTGATTTTTAAATGATTAAGAGTTTGTTTTAGTTATTTCAGTAGTATGTTGATCTTTACATAATGTTTATTGTGTCCTCAATTATATGGGGCATTCATTCTAAAACTAACCAAGTTCCATTTTGAATTTTTTAATTAATGGTTTTTGTAATAGATTATCATGAAATAGAAGAATTTCTTCCAAAAACAGTCTAATCACATCATTCAGAAAAAATAAAAATTACCTTCTGATGATGTAATACCGAAACTATTAATTAAATGAATAAAAATGGAATTAAGTGGTTTTGGAATATAAGGGCTCCTCAAATGTTTTTGATGTTTTTTTTATTTAAAAAAATTATTTAGTGTCTTAACTTGTTCACTTATTTATTTATCTATTTTGCCTTATTTGCAGGAATGAATTGATTCTGATTTATCTTATACAATAATTTAATCATTTTTTTCTATGATTATGTACCATGCCATAGATAACTGATGTTTGTAATCCATTTCTTATCATTATATAATTAATATTGTATTTATGTTCACATTTATTCATACAATATTTTTACTCCTTATTTCTTTTTATTGCTGCTATAATATCTAAACAATCTTGTATTTCTACATATATCTCTTATATGGCTTATATATAAGCTATAATTTATGTGTTATATGTATGATTTGTGCCAATTTTCATATGTATATATATATATTTTTTTTTGCAATGTAAGCCTGTTGTGCAACTTTATAAAGTAATATATATTTTTAAAATTTAAGTTATGTTATTTGTGAAAATATAATAAAAAGTAAAATAGATATCTGTGATTTGATAAATAAAAGATATATTTTCACCATTATTATCCCGTTACATTTTTATTTAATAACCTCAAATGTAACAAAATAAAAAAAAAAATTAATCATAATTACCATTAGCAATAGTTTCAGAATTAACTAATGTTCATAGGTTATGTTTTGAAATTTTGAGTTTAAAGCACTTGTCGCTAAAAACGATGGATCTTCATTTAGACAGATTAAATTCAGCTAGTATTATTCACTAGTTAGCAATGGTTTAAAAAAAAAAAATTAAATATTTAAGAAATTAAAATTACAAGAATTGTTAGATATTAAATTGAATTATAAACCAATAACTTGTAAGTTTTATTATGGTTACAATGTTTTTTCATTGCATAAAAAAAAGAAGAATCTTCTATCACTCTATGAAAAATAATGAAATCCCTGTTGTAAGATTGTCAAAAAATTGTGAAATTTGGTATTTTGTGTTATAAACTAGCAAATCCATTTATATTGGAAATATTAGAAACAGAATTTATAAACAATGAACCTATTTATTGACATTTAGAGAATGAATTCTCAATGTATTGAATAGACTAAAACGGAAACTATTTAATATATCAGTTTTTGAAGTTGTAAAAGTTTCTGCTATAAAAGTATATCTACCTATGTGGGAACAAAACTAATTTTTAAAAAATTATCCAAATTATTAAAAAATGGTTTCTCATTTTTATTATGAGTGTCTAAAAGGGCTCTTTAGCTGAGGGAGTTAAGGTGTCTACCTTACCAACCTCCTGTAACTACAATAGTTCAAATTTGGCCTGAAAATGACTACTTTTATTGCATGGTGTGTCCACAGAATACTATGGTTAGAATAGGGTGGTAACCTGTAGATAACCCCTCTTCTACTTGTATGTCAGAAATGACTAGGCAAGGAGTAAACAAAATAAGAAAGAACAGTCAAAAGTATTGCAATCCATTTATTGATTTTGCTATTTTTTATGGAATGGTTACTCATTTGTGATGTATTGGAGATGGTAATTACAAAAAAAAGAAAGAAAATTTACCAAATAAAAAGAAACAGGTGTCATTTGTACTCAGAAATCATAATATCGTAATTTTTACTTGTATCAACTGGTCATACTCTCCCTTATTCTTAACATGATTTTATATTCAACAAATCTTGTTGAGTATGGAATTGATATTCAAACTGGAAAGAAGTTTGTATGTGTGATGATTGATGAGTGATTCCCAAAAAAAGCATTATTTCCTGGGCCAAAATTTCAAGTGAGTGAACCATCTTCAAAAATTTCCCTATTTTCGTCGTGGTTTCCTGGGATAAGAACAGTATGAAACTCAAATACTTTTGGTGTCCCAATCCCAGTTTATTATTGGGGTGGAAAACAGCTTAACTGCCAACCTTAGATGGACTACTGAAGGTTTCTGAAAGCAGAAGAATGTGACTAAACCACCATGACCTAACCAATCTGAATTCAAAATGGCAATTATGTATTAACCTTCATCATTGACTGAGTTAGTAAAACATACTATGAAGAAATGTTAAAAGTTTTGAATAATGTCTTCAACCTACAATAATTCATTGGTTGTCCTGAGAAAACAAGTTAAAAAATCACCCTTTCTTTCAGATGATTGTATTGATATTTTTTTAAAATTTGTATATGTCTTGAAAAAATATTTATTATATCGATACTGGAGTAGTCCATCATAATAAATGTATGTTTTTGGCAATCTATTGTATTTATGTTCTTATCTTTGTTTACTATATCCATAAAATTTCTTTTAATATTTACTCTGTATCTAATGTAATAAGGCAATATGTATGTTATTGTCATACGACTCTATAAATTGAAGGAAATGGCACAGGAAAGAGATTAGAACCTGAGATATAAAATAAAACATTTAAAATTAAACATTTGAAACTAATATTTCTCTCTTATAAAGGCATTAAGCCTAAAACGTGTTGATAAGCTTTGAATGAGCAGAAATTCAGTTTTGCAACACTTGTATTTGGGTAAACTCCTGAGGGCTTATGAAACAAATATATTATACACAAAGAAACTAATAGATTTTTTTTGTAATAAGTTTGAAATATATTCAGAGCAATGGTACAAAACAGTATTATAAGACATATTAAGATTACAAAAAATAATGTTTTTTTTTCTTGGTGCCTAGGCTTATTGAAAGGAATGTCTGAGAACAAGTCCAATATTCATGGATGGAGTACTACCCAGATTTCATTTATAAAAAAAAAACACGCTGAATATTGTTTAAACTTATGATTTATTTAAAAAAATATCTGATCCCAAATTCATGACATCTTTGCTGATACTTGTCCAATTTGACCTTTCTCTTTTTTAGATAATTTAATTACTTTACCCATTATTACGTATTAATCGATAAAGAATTTACGAAGATTTTAAATGAGTAGCAATCAGACATTTACATTTTAATTTTTATAGATTTTGTAACTGATTTCAATTTTGAATTGTATGCCAATATTTATCTGTTAAATTAAAGTAAATGTTTCAGTAAGCGATGTGACAACAAAATGTTGACTTGAAGTAAGAATAGTTTCCCACCTCTGTGAAGTTGGCCCCCCATCCTTGAAAAATTTC
>NW_027106333.1:25624-108107 GCF_000696795.3 Halyomorpha halys | reverse complement strand
AAATTTTTCAAGGATGGGGGGCCAACTTCACAGAGGTTAGTTTCCCTTCGTGCTTCATTTCCTAAAGAGGAATAATTCTGTTTACAAGCCTTTCTTCAACATTCTAATTTGGCATTGGGAATGTGAATCATTTGTATTTACCTAGCAAGGAGAATGTACTAAGCTATCTTATCTCTCTATAATACGCCAGGAACTGATCTACCATTGTTAGTAATATGTTCTGATAGAATTGGTCAGATCAGAAAAGGGTAAACGTAGGAACGAATTTCTTAAATAATATTGGCTTCCATGTTTCTGAAAGGGATATGGTGTTCAATAGAGTTTTACTCTTCTGTTCGTTTTTGTAATGATGACTTGAGATTTTAAGTTTAGGGTCTTAATACTACTTCATTCCAAGTATAAAAATATCAAATATTAATAAGTGAATTATTTTTTAAAAATCTAGGAGCTCATGAGTGTCATAGCTATTCCCGCTGACTTACATGCTCTGGATTCATCCGATAGGATGATTAAGCGACAGAGACCTTATTTATATTGATCAAGTTTGATATTGTTATAAATAACAACAATAAAACATTGGTCCAAATTAGTTGAGTCATTTATCTGTGAAAAGTGGAGGATATTGGTTCTCCGATGTTTTGTTTTATGGCCGGATCCACGTCAGTGGTAATTCGTACGTCCAACAGCTTGTCAAATATTTGTTAAGTGTGAAAGGATTGGTAAAGAATTGCAGCCTCCAAAAATAAGGCAAACAGTTTGACCAAACCGCTTGCCATAAAGTTGTTAATATTATTATGATTAATCGATGACATATTATCTTATCGACAGCCAATCTCATAGATGTAAGTGCAAATTTAAAATTTAAGAGAAAATTATTATTTGTCCGCAATCTGCAATTGTTTATTTATTAATTCTGTTTGCTTTGTTGTATATTACTTATATAATGCGTCAGTTTTTTTCATCACTTAAAAAACATTTTATTAAACCAAAATTAGACAATTTACTTATAATGTTTTTAGATCCGAAACTGCACAGTTGACAATCCATATTTTAAATTTTTTTCCCCCCTATATATTAATAATTTATTAATCGCTGATTCTTTAGGAAACGTTGAGGTTTTCATTTCAAAAATAAATATATGAATACTTAAAATAAAAAATTAAAACAAATTAACTTGTAAGTAAAATAAAATTAACAAAATATGGTTGGTAACTTAATTCTTATACCCTGATGAAGGTACCAACTACATCTATTTACAAGGAAGGGTATAATAAAATTTGTATGTTGAAGAGGAAGGGATTACGACATTTTGTGGAAATGGATCTACCTCTTCATTGTGTTGAATAAAAGAGATTTTCGTTCTTTATTTTTCTTATTTTATCAACAAGAGTATTATCTTCCAGAAACATTAATGATTTGGATAAAGGACTATATATAAGATTAATATTCCTATTTTTTATTCAATTCTGTTCAAGGGAAAAGAGAGGAAAAATTCCTTTTTGTGTATTGGATAATATGGACTACAGTTCTTGA
Source organism: Halyomorpha halys (assembly GCF_000696795.3). Taxonomy (NCBI): domain Eukaryota; kingdom Metazoa; phylum Arthropoda; class Insecta; order Hemiptera; family Pentatomidae; genus Halyomorpha; species Halyomorpha halys. Next base: position 106,574 of record NW_027106333.1, on the reverse strand, counting down.
TTTTTTTTGTTTTCATTACGTCTCGTTTCAAGTTTTAATGAAAAAAGATACTAAAAGTTTCAATGTGATAAAATAAAATAAAAAACATAGAATTATCGATAATTTCAATATGAAAATCAAAATAACAGAGATTTTAAAATTCATTATTAAGGTTAAAATGAGGAACTGCTGGGCAAATTGTTCAATTTGTCAATTGTGCGAATGGAACTCAGATTTTCGGCAATGCTGTTGGCCAATCTATTTGATGTTTGAGAAAAACCGCTCTAGTAGGACCAACGTCAACCTAAGCCAACGCTTTCACCAATACACCAACAGTACATCCACACCTGCTTTGGCAGGTGTAACCGCAGGTCCAGGTGCTTATAGGAGTCTCGGGCAAAGAAGATTATAACCGAGTCGAAGGCGCTATCTTAAGATGAAATAAAAACAAAGTAGTTTATAACTTATAAGAAGCATCATATTGGGTCCATTGATGATATGAGGGTCTCATAGAAATGGTTCCACATCTATCGGCTCAATTCATCTCACAAAATTGATAATGTTGAAAAATATAGATTTTATTAAGTGCATCATTGTAGTTTCAAATAGAAAAAAAAATTCCCCATTTCCACTTTGAAATCGACTTCATACCGTAACAGTACAAGTGTAGGGAAGAAAAAGGGGCAGTTATCTCACCCCAATTTTTGATTACTTTAATGAAAGCTTGGTTTAATTACTAGTCAAAATTGATGAGTCTGCCAAGTATAGGTAGGGGGAATAAAAAATGGTGGCTTTTTCAAAACCTTAATTTTTCATTCGGAGCTCTATATCTTAAAAACTACCAACATCACTAGAAAATCTAAGAGAACATTATTTAAAGAAGAGTAAATTTGCTGAAATATTAGCCCTAAAGGAGCTATTTGCGTCCAATAGTTCTCGTTATAGTTGTTCGGACAATAAGTTTGATTTATGAAAAACTTCATTTCAGAAACAATTGGACGTACAGATGTCTGCAAGCGCTCAAATTAAAGCTAGATAAATTTACTACAAAATAGTCAATTATGTTATCTTTGTAGGAGTAGTAGTTTTTATGATATTTGACAAAATAAACTCAAAAAATGTTAATTTCTAGTTGTTCGTATAAAATGTTGGATTTTTGAAAAAATATATCTCTAGATCCATAAGACGCACATATGTCTGCCAACACTCAAAATAAAGGAAATTTAACTTGCTATAAAGTAGTTTATGACATTTATCTTGGTAGGGATAGCAGTTTTTATGATATCCACATATGACTATAAATTTGGAAAATGAAAATTTGTCCGAACAACTATAAATCAATTTATTTTAGCAAGTTTCATGTAAACTATTACTCCTACGAAGATAAACATCATAAGCTACTTTCTAGCTCATTAAACTAGCTTTAATTTGAGTGCTAATAGACATCTGTACGTCAAATTGTTTTGGAGATATAAATTTTTCAAAATAAATTCAATAACTACTGATCTTCAGTACGTCCCATAAAACATTTTTATGAAATGTTGCTTTTAAAAAGCTATATCTCGAAAACTATTTAACGTAAATAATTCTATACAGGGGGTCATATTGTAGCAAATTTACTTTTTAAATGAAGTTCTCTTAGGTTTTCATGTGCTGTTCCTACTTTTTATGATATAGAGCTCCGAATGAAGAATTAGTTTTTTTTATCGCTTTGAAACAGCCGCCATTTTTTATTTCCCCTACCTATACTTGGCAGACTCATCAATTTTGACTATTAATTATACATAGTCTCTATTTTATTTCATTAAAGTAATCAAAATTTGGGTGAGATAACTGCCTTTTTTCTCCTCTTTGGCTCTTCTACTATAAGTTTAGGATATTGTTGCTAATGTAAATTTAATTAAAAAATAAATTGACCAAACATAACACAGTCTGTTAGCTAAATTGATAATTGGCAATGTAATGCTAACTAGCCGGATCCTGCTCGTTCGTTCCCCTCTGGTTGCAAATGTAGGTTCATTAGTGCAAGGTCATCAAGCACGTACGCTTAGCCTAATGCCATATATACTTTAATAAAATAAATTTAAAAAAACAAATAGATTTTTAAATTATATTAAATAAACCAATGTTCCAGAGTACTCCTACGTCTTCAGGGTTTTCTAAAAGTTTTACGTTTTTTAAGTTCCGTAAGTTTTAAGTTTTTAAGTTAGTTTTTAAAAGTTTTAAACAGTGCAAAAAAAAAAAAAAAAAACCAATTGTACACGTATTATTTAAACAATAATTAAAAATACGTGTAGATTACTTTGTACAACATTTTTTTTAAATTACAGATCTACGTAGCTGTGTCCGATCCAAATAATTGTATTAATTAAATTTGTTGAACTAAAATGATTAGTTTCACTGTTTTAATGTTTTTCGAAAACAGAAAATAAGGAGGATTATATATATATTTAAAATAAGGAAGAAAATCAAAAAATATGGAGTTTATGTTAATATTTTTAAAAAAACCTATGGAAAGTACAAATCTACTAAATATTTATATTATATAAATTGAACCTTTCCGGTGTAGAAGGGTTGTATACATTGGTTTAAAATTCATGTAAGACTGTATAATCCAATTGTTAGGATTACAAGTTCACACGCTTTTCGTGAATATGAATTAGTTATCATCACTAATTGAACACAACGGGAATAATAAGGTGTTGTCCTAAAAACTTTAATACTAGAGAAACTAATCTCAATGTTTGGATATAGCCTTTTGTTCCTCTTCGTAAGTATTTTTTTAAACATATCTGTAACAGGCATAGAACCATTTTTTTTGTTTTTGGCATCTTTGACCTCATAAGTATATTGTTCTTTATCTACATTTACGTACCAAAATCTCATTTTTTTGTTTGGTTCTCCTTCGTAATCTTCAATTGTTTTCTTATTTATATTGAAGAGACAAACTTTTTTATTTATATTATAGTTATTATAATGGGTATTTAGATTAGTAAAGTGCTTCCAATCTGTCTCCATTGACTTTCAATACCAGTGACGCTGCTGGGAGAGAAGCGCTGAGATTTCCTTATGCTTTGCCTTCCACAGGAGGGTGGCACAGCTTGCTTCAGAGTTCCCAAGGCAGAACGGAAATATTGTACCTATATGCGAATGTTTATTTATTTTATTTTTACTTAAATATAATTTTCTTTATCTTTTATATAAGTTATTTTGTTATTCTTTAATTAGCTTCATTTCATTGCATTTATTATATCAATTTAAACTTTTGTTCACAGATATCACATTTGTAATCTTTTTAATTTAATTTTGTGAGTTCTGTTGTTATCATTTACACTTTTTTTTCTTCCTTTTCTGTGTATATGGTATGGAAGAATACTTAAAACGCTAATACTTATTGCCATTAATTTTTGCCAGCTTGCAATATTATTCTTCAATAAAAATAATCAATAATTAATAACAACTATTTATTTTAAGTATAATGTGACCGATTTAAAAAAACACGCGTAAATCAGTACCATTACTTCTACTTTACATATTTCGCAAGCTGCGTACGTCAAGCCAGAGATCATTCTATGATTTAAAACAAAAATAATCTTATCCATTCTCTCCTTTAAACAACACCTATTCCTTCATTTATTGAATAACCAAACCTCCACATCTTTGTAACCAAATAAATAGGCAGGTATTGATTAACATTATAAACAGTAGTAAAGCCAATATACCAATGTAATTTCATTCTACTATCTGAAAATTTGTAAACGCTCGCCAGATAAAAATCTCACTATATGAACCATGTAATTATTCTTAGGGGACATATGTCCCAGAATAAAGTTATTTTTTCATTTCATTTCATTTCATCTGTTATTGATGTTTTGTAATTTCATTTCATTTTCAGAATATTTTTATTTTCACTGAATTTATAGTAAGAAATATACAAGGCAGTAACCACAACATTAAAAAAAAAAAAAAAACAAGAAAGAAAGAAAATAAAAATAATCTGTTCGAGCTTCTTCTTAATAATAATATAAAAAATCAATATATACATTTTTTGCTACTGAACTATTTTGAATAAAATAGAAATATGAAATATTTTTTGTCAAAGTAATTAAGAAATTTTTATTTTTTTTATATATATTACTATAACATAATATTTATATTATAAATTTTTATAACTGAATTCATTCATGTTTTTAAATTTTGCATTTCTTATTTAAAATTCAGGGGGAAGTGAAGGGAGGACCTTAGGACATTTATTTTTGGTAAAAACTCATATTCGAAATTTTTCACGAACGCCATACTTCCCCTTATTTAGCACTATATTTATTTGTAGGCATGTGAAAGTAAAAATTAATTAGGTAATATAATTTAATGATAATTGAAGTTAAATATTTGATAAAAACATACTGAAGTTTTAAAATTAATTTTTATAATAATTGTCATATTTTATAGATGAAGTTCATTTCGACCTCCTAATCTAGATTAATGCCAGAAATTTGTTTTTGTTTTTTTGGAAGGTGTAAATGAATAAATAAATTAAGTTATAATAAAAGTAAAACTTTCATTTTGTATAACGGGAAAAAAAAAAAAGTGTGACGAGGTATGGGTTTCGTAAAATTGATTAAAATGCTGAAATAAGCTGTGACATTTGAAATTAAAATGATAGGGTAACACGATACGGATCCTAACAGAGAATAAAATCACAACTCTGATAACAATTAATCGTACAGCTCAAATATCAATGGTTTATGGCCTTTCTTTACTAACGTAAATATTTCTTTTGTAAAATCGAATTATATAATTATGCATAACATCTAATACGAGGATATAAATTTTAAAAAATAAATGTTTATTGTTGTTGTTGATAAAAAATATTTACTCCAAGTAAACCGATTGAGGAGTGGAAATATTTGTGCAAGGAAAACATAAGATTATTTTCCACTTGTAAACAGAGCTGGTGTAGTATTTAATATAACTGCCTAAACCCTTACATTAAACTAGGGCTCTTAAAGTCGTATCTCGCATCTTATTTTTCGTTAGAATTTTCCTCTCAAGCATTGGGTTTTCTTAACCTAGTTTTTGCAAGCCCACTTTATTCAAGGCCCATCTCTCTCGTAGGCCTTTTTCCATCAAGGATTCTTCCAATTCATTATCTTAGGATTTTATCGGCTTTTCTTGTTTTCTCCTATATATTTTCCACGAGTTTACTTACTTCCCTTGGTAATCTTTCTTCAAGTATTCTTTTTAAATGTCCTTACCACTTCAGTCGTTTTTTCTCAAACTCCTCTTTCAAACTTTTTTTTTTAACTTCTTTTTTCTTACTTTTACCTTTTTTAGTTTATCCATTCTGAATATAAATCTACCGCTCTTCGCCAGCACTCAGCATTTCTCTTGCCAGAAGTTTCTTCCTTTTATGATCCTGGTTTCTGCTACATATGTTATAATGCTTAATATTACACTTTTACATATATTTCTTTTTGTTTTAGAAATAATACTTATACTCTATAATGTTGCATTGACTATAGATATTACTTTTTAACTCCACTTATCTAGGTTTGAAATATATATGAAGTACTGTGATCGTGAATAATTTCGAATTCCAGTTTTCGGCGGAAATACACATTTTGATTTCCCCGGGGAGAAATTTTGAACTCTGGAGTCTAAATAACAAAGTCTCGCAAAATGTCCTCTGTGTGAGTTTTTTTTTTTTGGAGTTGGAGGAAACCTTCAAAAGACGTGAATAAGCCCGTACCTCTCCGTGTGTAGGATTTTTACCCACCAAAAACCACTTACGTACACCTGTTCTTTCCCCTCCACGGGACCGCCGCTAGGCATTACTTCATGTAGGGTTGAGTGCCGCCTCATGATAATCTACGCATGGTTCTCATGATCATTTGTCGCTTCTTGTTTCTTCGCTGCCACTCACTTCATTTAGTCCTCTCTTCCACCCTTAACCTTTCAAATGGCCTTTTTAGCTTCACTTTTGCTTTGAAGGAGGGTATGGTTATGACATCCCTCTGATCCTAACATTCTCTCCAAAGGAGTGTCATCTCTCCAAATAATTTGAAAACCCGAAAAGTTGGAAAATATATTGTTTGAGAACCTAATTCAAATTGATAAAATTGAGGCAAAACATTACTCAAACAGGTTATAATACTCAAAATTCCTTATTAACTCTATTCAGGGAAATCAGTTTTCTAAGAATGTTTGAGAAAAGAGCAAAATTTCGAAAACGCTCTCCAAAGCACCTTTTTGTCCTGGATTCCTTGTTATAATAGTGGAGAAATTTTAAAATTTGCACTCCCTTCCTCCAATTAGTTGTTATATCAATGTCTAAGGTGTAACATCTTGAAAATAGTGGTTTTAAAAAAATAAAGTGATTTTAAATATTAGCTCAAACTTTTGGCTATCGCCTAAAGCAGATATCTCAAGGAAATAAATTTAGATACAAAGTTCGAATTTATTACAGGGATATTATTTTTCGAATTCGAATTTTCATTTTTGAATTCTGATTCTGTATTCGAGTTTTTTTTTAAAGTTTGGTTTATCAAAAAAAGTAGGATAAAGCTACCTATATGAATGATCTGCATTGTACATATTCACCGATCTTTGGAATTTCATATTTTTTATTTTTAGACCTCAGTTGATATTGTGTTTTGTAAATTAATATCAGATGAACCTACTGGAACCTAGAGAAGTGATAAGGCACTCGCGGATTAAGACAGTGACGTAAAACACCGTCCGACCTCAATATAGCTCTTCTGTTGATGTTACCTTCTATCCAATAACTGGATCACGTTTAAACTGTTCCATTTCATTTACTAAAGTGATTCCGGTTTGTTGATCTAATTCTGTTTCAAATTGTTTATTTAATCTGCGAAGGAATGCCCAGGCACTCATTTCAATGTTCTAAAGAGTACACCATGATTAAGATTATTTACAATAATATCTTCTTATGTTACTTAATGCATGAATATATCATCTATTTTTATTGCTCCATTTCAAGAGCTTTAATGTATTATATAAGTAGTATGAAACAACGATGTTATATCAAACTAATGAAGAATTAATTTACAAATATAAGTAACAATTAATTCAATTTAGAAAATTGATAACTAGAAAAAAATAACAAGATTAAAGAAAAATTATTGTCTAGCGGTAGTACTACTAAATGATTTTTTTTTTTCAAATAAATGCAGTGAGGTCATTTTCTCTGAACGAAAGTTTTTGTTTTAGTAAGATAAAGGTCACTATCATGGTCATTAATTTTTGCTGAGTGATTAGTTATAAAAATATTGAGAACGATTCGCTGAAAATTAAGAAATTTCGTTCAGCCAAATTAGGGTTTGTTAGGTGTAAAAAATGAGGAAGTAGTTTTTTTGTTATATATAGACGAGTACAGATATGTAAAACACATGGATACTAACAAATCTAACAGCGGGAGAACTATAGGTAGCCCAAAAACCTTGGAATTTTATGACTTTTTTCCCTATTCTTCCTAACCGGTACCTTATAATTTATTTACAATAAAATACATTCTGCTCTTAGCCATTTATTTAATGCTAAATTGTTATTGGATCAATGTTGAAAATTCTAAAAATGATTTTATGGAATCTATATAAGTTAAGTGAAATTAAAAAAGTAATTATTTAAAAACTATGGTGGCAAGAAAACGTTTTCAATGGGCGAAACTGCGAATGCACCCGCCGGCTAGAACACGTATTGAAACAGACATTTCATTAATGCGCTTTTCGTCATTCACTATTAAATTTTACGACATTCTATGTCAAATATCATTTTTTTCTAATATCGTTGGTTTTCCGTTGATATATAATAAATCTATATTACTACTCTTATTTCGGAAAATGTGTTTTCAACCTGGACAAAAGATTTTCTCTTATCCAAAGATTGCTCTGTATACTTCCAAGCAGAATTTTTTTTTTTTTAAATTCATATACTGGCTGTTCTATTAATTCCCCGGACCCGGGTTCCAACCCAGCTTTTTCAGGCAATTATTAAAACATTTACTGTAGGTGAGAGTCAGCCATAAATAAACGTGATTTTGAACAAATCATCTCCTTGGACAACCGTTGTTCAAGAAATATTACTGAACCCTTAGAACTTCATGAGTTGAAGCGGTACGGATTTAATTCACGTACTATATAGTTCTCGTTAGGAAGCGCCGTTTATGAGTTATAATTAAAATGATGTAAAAAAGTAAGAACATCTTCGCTAGAGTTAAAATATTTTACCGTTCAGGTTATTATTTATAATGTCGGAGATATGCAAACAACAAAACGTCTTAGGACCAATGTATATATTTTTTAATTCGGAGCAAATTATTTTCCCGAGATTTCTTCGCCGTCCCTATATTACAAGAGCCCTCTTGGATTAAGAGGGCGCTCCTTGACGATGCCCGAGACGATAAAGGTGAATGAAATTTACTTTTGTTTAATTTAGTACATAGAGGTTCATGTATTTGTTTTCTTTACTGCCTGGGTTCGATATGAGAGAAAACCGAAAAAAAAAAAAATCAATTTTTTGAAACTTTTTGTTTTATATTTTCGAGGGAAAAAATGAAATGACAAACCTCAGAATCGTGTACAGTACTCGCAAAAACTTTGAAGTGCAAAATATTAAATCTCATTCAAAACTTTTCAGATGAAAATTTGCAATGCCTGGACCAATGTAAATCAGTACAAAATTTTCATGTAATAATATCAGGAGTTGCTTAGAGCGTAATTTTCCAAATATTAATTTTTTTTTTTTTAAACTCAACCATAGTCTGAGATTTTTACCGGTACAACATTTTTAAGTTAACGGCAGCTTATGACAATTTTATTTCGTCCGAAGATATTTGTTAGATTGTACGCGAATCTCTCTTTCACGTACGCGAAATAAATAATTCACAAGCTTGGAGCTTATAATGTAAACTAAGCCAATTTTTAAATTTTTTTTTTTTAATAATTTATTTATTGATATTTACAACTCTATACATATATACACATCAAGTAAATTTGCTGTAAGTGATATTATGACATGATAAAAACATGTGAAGAATCTACCCATTGATAGAACTCCAAAAACATTTCTAAAGGAGAAGATCTCGAGGTCATCTTCTTTTCAGACGTCTAGGTATTGATAGGATTATTAGGTAGTGAAGGAGAAGCCAGGTTAGAAACGAGTTGGTTTGGGTGGTTGGGAAGTTTATTATGGAAGGATTGGTATCCTGGTTCTGGCCAAATCGGCAACATAGGGGAGATATTTTTAAAAATGAAGTGAAAATTGAATTTAAAAGCATTTTTGAATATTTTCTGAATAATTTCTATCAGGAATACAATTTCATGTAAAATGTTGTAGTGTTGCTTGTTAGGTAATTTAATTCGATTTTTCGAAAATTGTACCTGCCAAAGCCACCCCAAGAAACTAGCATACTATTTATTTGTTTAGAACTCAATAATGAGATCTTCCTAATATACTACTCAAACATTCTGATGCTTCTGAGTTAGTTAAAAAATTATAAGATACCAGGCTAAACAGCTATATTCTAATTTTGAAAGGGTTGACATTGTAATTATTGCTAAATGTTTCATGATATTTGGATAAAAATAATATTAATCTTGTTAAGATTTACCAATTCGAGACATTTAATAGAGTCTGGAATCCATAATTTTTATTCCATGAATTTTGAGGCCCAGATTTCAAAACAGGGCGATTTCTTTTCCTCAGTTTTGTTTAATTTAGTACCGGAATATGTTATTAGAAAGGTGATCCGTCCCAAAACAGGTTTAACTCCGGATGGTAATATACCTCTCCCGTCGGTTTGGGTCTAGAGAGAAAATGAGAGGAGTATTAAATTAAAAACAACAGTGCTATTTGATACAAAGAAGAATAATTAAAAAAAAAAAAAACCAACTAAATATTGGTTCTGTAGCCAAAACAACTTTGTTTCAGAATTATAAATTCATATTAGGCAGAATAATTTTGAATTTGTTATTGATTTTATTTACCTAGGCTCATCAATGCCCAAAAGAAATGACATTTAAAAAAATCACCAAATGTTTAAAGGTTAAACATACATGTTATCTTTCCCTTCGCTATATTGTATAGAAACATTTTATTAAATCTTTATATCACATTTTTTTATTTCAATAAACCTTTTTAAACTATTATTCCTATTATTTTTAATTATTTTTAAAATTCTAATGTAAAATGAGCATACAAATTTAAAATTAATTTGGTTTACAAGTACAGAATAAATGTTATGTTTTAGTTTTTTTTTATAGAAGAGAATTAATAATTTATTTGAAAATCATTAGCTTGTTCTTTTATTTTCGTATTTAAGAGAGAGATTGATCTCTGGCATAAGGATTTAATTCTACCCCTAAAATTTGAGTTACAAGTTCATAATTTAGTATATATACATATCTTGTACCAGTATTAATATTTATTAGTATATGTATATATACTAAATACATATCTTGTAACAGTATTACAGTATGTCCTTAGCCTAGTAATATTTTAGGAGATTAAAGTAGATGACAATAGAAAGAAATCCGTATAAATGATGTTCCCATTCTCTACAGAAAAGTGGAAAATTTTATGATTTTTTAAGCTAGTCACGTTTCATGTTGAATAGCGAGCAATAACTAAAAAAAACAATATAAGTTAGGTAATTCTAAATTGCAGCGCAGTATAATAGAAAATTGCGCAATGTTTAGTTTTAGTAGACGTAAAATCATGAATTATTCCAGATTTATTTTGTACATATAATCCTTCAACTGGTCTATAAATTTATTACTTTTAGAAAAACCTCTTTGTTGAAGGAGCTTTAGTTCTATATTAATTGAGTTGAGGTTTGTTATAGAATAAGTTGAGATCGGCCTTCAGTTCTAAAAAAACAATGTAACCTGAAATTTGGTCTGTTCAAAATATCAGTGTTTGAGCTAAAATAATTACAAATCATTAAAAAACACTCCTTCCCCTCCTCTGGGTACGTCCATAGGAGACTGATAAAAGAAATGGTGAATAGTTCAAGATTTTCGAAAAAACAAGAAAGCGTTATATGCCCGCCAATAGATTGGGATAAATTTGTTATGAATTATAGTAGTAAATGACATTTTGAGACAAATTCGGTTAGTTTTATGTATTTAACTTGACTTAACCCTGAATTAAATTTTCATAATTCTGTTTTTCGATTTAATTTTACAATGAACAAAAGCAAATGTAAAAAATGAACAACATACACCTAGATCGTTTTTTGTGAGTAAATCCAAGGGGTTAGATGTAGGTATCACAGCGCAATAATTCAATGACTAAAACAATGTCCTTAATTTTAGTAGTAATGGAATATAATATGCAAAAGGACTTGAATAAACAAGACATATACTGATGTTATTCATTATTCATCTGCAAGGAAAATCCATGCATTACGAATCTGTTTTTCGGAACTGTTGCTTAATTAACATTTCAAAGAGATCTTTATGAGTTGAAAATATGTTTCGAAGCATTACATCAAACGTATGAATAAACATCAAGAACCTTAATTTTTATTGTTCTAATTCTTTTCACTTATAACTAATTAATCATTAAACCATATTTTAATGCGGGGCAATTAAAATCCATTCATATATTTTTAATTTGTAATTCACACGGTTCAGAAAAAATTAAAATCCGTCAATGAGGAGCGACAATTGAATGGAAGGACAAGTATCCGTTTATATTTAAACACTCGATACGCCAAAATTTTACTTATATTTAATTTATGATTTTTTTATTTAACCACACTCTTTATTAATAGTTGAAAATAAGAATATCATAGTTAGAATTGCTATTTTAATTTACTAGGTGATCGAATATTTAAATGGCATTTGTAACATTCACTATTTTTCTTTGAATGCAAATATGAATTAAGAAGTTTAGGAAAACGGAAAATTTCCTTGCCATGTGGCTAGTCACTGTATAACGTTGTAAACTGAGTAGGTTTTTTAGTTTCACTTACCTATATATGAGATATATAGTATGTGAAATTATTAGCTATTGTTAGAATTTTCGACATAAATTCACGTTTTAAGATCTCCTGTGTGTTATCAGCCTTGGTATATATCTGGGATGTGACAGGAACTTTTTCGATAAGATCGACCAACCGAAAGTGCCACTTTATAAAATCAATTTTTCAAATTTTTACGGTTTTCTTAAAAACAGCCCCAACGATTTTGATTAAACTTGACATGTCAATGGTCAATCAAATGTTCTTTAATGCCAGCTCTATAGGTCTTATCATCATTAAAATAGTTTGATCGGGCTTAAATGACGAATTTTTTTTAAAATCTTCCCTTAAAGTAACTTTAATTCATTTTATTTAGAAAAAATAAACAGCTCTCATCGTTAGAAATAATAACTAATGGTTTAATACAAGATATTAAATTAGTTTTTGAATAACTGAAGAAGAAAAAAATAAAAACAGGTTCGAATCGAAAGAAAAAAATAACGATATTTCCAATCTCTCTCGATTGCAACCAAACGATACGAATTTGTTGAACTGTTGTAGTTTTGGAAGGAACAAAATTAATGTTGCTATTTCCACCTCAAAAATCCTACAATTTGAATTTTTATGGGAACAGAAAAAGAAAAATATTTTCTGGTTTTAGATTTATTTTTCAAATTACCAATGAATAGCAATAATTTGAACATCAGTCCACTAATCCAGTCAAAATTTGAGAAGATTAAGTAGGGTGATAATAGTTTAAGAGCCCAAGAGTCTCCTCTTTCTCAAAAAGGCAGTTATCTCACCCCAATTTTTGATTACTTTAATGAAAACTATGTATAATTACTAGTAAAAACTGATGAGTCTGCCAAGTATAGGTAGGGGGAATAAAAAATGGCGGCTGTTTCAAAGCGATAAAAAATTTAATTTTTCATTCGGAACTCTATATCTTAAAAAATAGGAATAACACAAGAAAACCTAAGAGAACGTCATTTAAAGATGAGCAAATTTGCTAAAATATGAGCCCTAAAAGAGTTATTTACGTTAAATGGTTATCGAGATATAGCTGTTTAAAAAGCAACATTTCTTAAAAATTATGTATGAGACGTACTGAAAAATCAGTAGTTATTGAATTTATTTTGAAAAACCTATATCTCAAAAATCATTTGACATACAGATGTCTATTAGCACTCAAATTAAAGCTAGTTTAATGAGCTGTAAAGCTTATATAAATATCATAAAAACTACTAGTCCTACAAAGATAAACATTATTAACTATTTTATAATAAATTTAACTAGCTTTAATTTTAGCGCTGGCAGACATCTGTACATCAAATGGTTTCTGAAATGAAGTTTTTCATAAATCAAACCTATTGTTCGAACAACTAAAAATCAATTTATTTTAGCAAATATCATGTAAACTACTATTCCTACGAAGGTAAAGGTCATACACTTCTTTATAGTCCATTATTCTAGCTTTAATTTGAGTGCTAATAGACATCTAAACGTCACATAGTTCCTGAGATATACATATCTCAAAATAAATTAACTAACTACTAATCTTTCATTAGATTCTTAAGAACTTTTGCTTTTTAAAAAGCTATATCTCGAGAACTATTGGACGTCAATAGCTCTTTTAGGGTTAATATTTCAGCAAATTTACTCTTCTTTAAATAATGTGCTCTTAGGTTTTCTAGTGATGCTGGTAGTTTTTAAGATATAGAGCTCTGAATGAAAAATTATACACAGTTTTCATTAAAGTAATCAAAAATTGGGGTGAGATAACTGCCTTTTTTTCTTCACGGCTCTTGTACTATAAGTGAAAGATTGGTGATGCGCCCACTACACCAGATTTTATAATTTATTTTTACTTTACACTCCTATTTATTCTCAAATACTTAAATAATATCCAATATTGCTATCAGTCTTAATTAGTATACGCTACCTAAAATATCTCTTAATGCTTTTTAAAATAAGATCAGTGCCTTTGCCATAACTCTACGAACATGGGATATTTTCTATTTTCGTCATCCTTCTATTGCTTTATTGTATTGTGTATATGCTCTTAAAAATACTATATATTTTTAACAACAGTAGAAGGTCAATGAAAAATTTTGGTGTTAACAGAGACGATTGATTAACAGAACGTACAACTTTTTGACATACATCGGTGCTCTACAGTTTGGTCGCCCACGTGATAGATATTGAAACCACTGATGATAAGGTCTTATGATAAGAATTGATCAAAACTCTTCTTTATCAGACATTTCGCGTACAACTGAGGAAAATTATTTGCTCAAGCCCGGCTACATCTTCCATAGAAGAGACACATCAAGAACAATGTCAAAAGCGGGATTGGTTTCAAAGAAGATATTGTTCTACTTATTGTGGACTTTCAAAGGTGTAATTTTTACAGTTTACAGTTAGCAAAATTGGATCTATTAATTTAAAAAATCAAAACTGTTGTTTTTTTTTTTTTTGCACTGAGACACCTTAGTAATAATCATCCCCAATAAACTCGTAAACTCCGGATGGAACGTTTTGCTTCACTCTCCCTATTTACTAGATGTACAGTAGTTGCATGTGAATACCACCCTACCAAGGCTCTTTAGTGTCTTGGCGAGTTTAAAAAATCTGCGTCCCCCAATATCTAGGGGGTCTGAAAAACTTTTAAGGAATTTCTGTAAAATTACTTATTGTTTCAATGTAAAAATACTGTTATTATCAAATAAAAGCTAAACCTGAATTTGAAAATATTTAATTTTGAAAATGAAAATTGTTTCATTTTTAATTTTGCACCCTCTTTGTACATGCGCCTTTGATGGTCCATCTACCACCACCTAGCTACAGCCCCTCCCAGAGAACTCTACATAAATGAAATATGATTTGAGAACGAAGAGGCATTCATAGTTGGGTTCAAAAAGGTTATACTCAACAATGCCTCTTGGATTAAAATAAATTTCATGTATCCAATACTATATAATGAGTTTTATTTTACTAAAAAATCGAAAGGACCTAGTTTCCAAGCTTATAAAGGTTATATGCATCATTTTCCAAATTTGATGCTACTTAGTTTTAACAGTTATCCAAATATTAAAGTTGGATGTTGGAATTACTTTATATTTACTGCCCTCAACTAATTCTCCGAATAGATACGCATAAAATTGCCCATACTTCAAGATTTAAGAATAAATTGTATTTTTTTTTCTTATCTTATCCTCCAACAATTCTTAACAACCATTTACTATTCTTTACTAGGTATATAAGTATATATAATATTTATTTATAAAAATAAATAAATAAATAATATTTATCAACATACATTTATAAGTATTCAATGCAAATGAATGATTTTATTTTTATTAAAATTGATTTATCAAATTAGAATAAAATCAAAAGGAGGAAACGTATTTGAAAAATGTATACCAAGAAAAATACTTTAGCGCTTGGAAAGCGAAAATATGCGATGGAATTCGGTGACATTAACACCAAATCATTTTCACACTATTCTCCAACTTCCCTCCAAATCTGGGCCAAATGTAAAAAAACGTTTTCGAAATATATGTAGTTGTTCCGAGAAAAATATGTGTAAGTATGGGTAAGCGAAAGTCAGTGAAGAAATTTTGTAAAATCAACTGAATACCAACCTGCGAAATCCCCGAAAATCATCAAATTCTGATATACAATTCAATCGATTATGCCCGATCATGAATTTGACAACAGACAGAATCGGAACCGAATTCGTTCCTTGATACCAATGCGTAAAATGCGAGTGAAAATTTTTGGTTCGGTGAACATAATTTTTGTTGCATTTCTGGATACTGGACCCCAGTCTTCAAAATCCTGACCAGGCGGACCAGGTTTTATTTTGCATAAATATAGAAAAAATATATTGCTAAATAAAATAATTATGTAATATCCTTACATTATGTTTTTGTTAAATAAAGAATAATGGTTAAAGGTTGGGTTCTAGCGGTGAATTTACTTTTGAATATAAGTCCGGAAAAACTTGTCTCTGGGAGTGGAAAAATAGGCTCGAGGACCCTTAGTTTCTTTCCACGGGCCTAGAGGCCTACTTCGTTTGTAAGTGCTCAGAAATTTTATCAGTAGTCTTAAATCACTAGGCTCATGACGTGAAAGGGCATTGCTCAATGAAACCATTAGTCAAACACTAAGTGAATAAATAAGTCTCTTTGAAAACTTGAAATCAGTCATTCTCTGACACTCGGATGACATTTAACGCAAATTTGCCAATATTGCAGTTATCTTATTTTCAATATTTACAAATGAAGATAATTGACATTTGAAATTGCGATAAGAGAAAGTGTGCTGATGATAATAAGAGGGAGGCATATCAGATGAAAGAGTTAGTTCCGCCAAAAAGTTGACTGCCTTGTTTTACCTTCCTTACTGCTGCCCCCCCACCCTCGCTGGGCATAGTTCATCAAATTCGTTTGTTACCGTCGCTTGTCATTTATCGTCCCTATTGTTTAGTTATTCGTCTTTTATATTATACTAACCAATGTTACGTTTGGTAATTTTTTAATTTATTGCTCAAAGGTCATGCCTCAGTAGTCTCAAACAACGTATAACAGTATGCTCAAAACAAGTAGTTTCCAATACTTTAGTTTAATGTGCTGTGGAATGGGCGACAGTCTTTTTGTAAGTAGTCCTTTCTAAGTTATTCATAGGAGTTCCGTTAATTAACCTATGAGTCATAACATTTTGCACTTGATCTCATAACCTACCAATGTGTATTCATTTAGTAGTAGATGTAAATATGGATCAGTGTTGTAACACTTATCTTGTA
Organism: Halyomorpha halys; assembly: GCF_000696795.3. Lineage (NCBI taxonomy): Eukaryota > Metazoa > Arthropoda > Insecta > Hemiptera > Pentatomidae > Halyomorpha > Halyomorpha halys. Next base: position 89,802 of record NW_027106333.1, on the reverse strand, counting down.
TTGTATCATTTCTATTTCTCTATTCTATATTCAGTGTATGTTTTAAAGAAATAGCAATCTGCTGGACCCTGATGGATTCATCTCAGTGATTGATCATGGATGGTGCTCATTGTACACCTAGCCCAGAAGAAGAAAATTGTCAGTCGACAGCCTTTACAGTTACCTTTGAATCTGCTAAAGCTGCAAATAACAGATTTATCAAGCGTCACATCAGAAACCTTTCTTTACCCGTTGTCAAAGTATATGATAACAAAGTAAGTAATTTTTGGATAATATTTTGTCTTAAAATTTTCCTATTTGTTAATTTTATTTTTGTCTGGTTATTGATGATCACTGAACATTTAAAAAAATTGTATTTCTTATGATTGTGTAACTTACATTGACCTGTGCTTAACTTCAGTTGGCTTGCTAATATTATTAGATTAGTTACAGTTGCCAAATAAACCTTGTGCTAGGTCTATTTTAAGTCTCCATTGTAAGCATGTTTCATGTCTATGTTAATTATTTTATTTGAACTCTTCAGAATTTTTTACTATCAGCATGGTACCGTAGTTTTATCTATGATGTTTAAAATAAGATTTTAAAATATATCAGATTTGTTCTTATAAGTAAGGTTATCTTTATTGATTTTTATAATTGCTTTATGTGTAGGTAGGAACACCTCCAGTTTTTAATGGAAATGAAACCGGCAAGAAACCTGGAAATCACTCAGAAGGTTATTTTTCCAGTGATGCCGAGGATGATCATGGTGTCTCTAAGATGTCATTCTTGAAACATGAAAATTCTCCTACAAAAGGTATTTGACAAATCAAATCTTTTCTAACAATGAACCTAATCAAATTAAATAACTATTGTGTGAGCTCAACTACGTTATGTAGTTTGTTTTCTGCCCCTTAGATTAATTTTCATGTGTAATATTGTTATCAGTGCTTGATAACAGATTTAACAGTTTTTATAAATAATGGTTGTTTATTTTATATATTTATGAATTTTAAGTTTTAAAATTATTTTAATCAAACAATTTTGATCTACTTAATTTAATCAACTAATTGTATATGTTCCATCATTAAAAATAAACAAATCGTAATTAAATTTTTATCTTCTTTTTTTTTTTCTCAGAAATATTGTATCTTACATATATTTGTTACAATTTACCTATCTATGGATCTATAAATTTGTTCAGATTTTAAAAATATATGTTTATTTTTAACACATAAGTTCAAGGACAAGTTTATCTTTCTTTTTAGTAATCTTAGTCCAAAATTTAGATAATTTACCCAGACATGAGACTGCTGTTTTTAATTATTAATTTTTAAATGTTTTTTGTTACAATAATTTTCTTTTGATAATCTTGTTAATGATAACAATCAATCTCAAATACTAATAATCAATCTCAAAATTAAATAAATTTTCACTATCCCTGACTTTTTATTCATAATTAGTATTCAATTTCCTACTTAATAGTATGTGGTAGAAAATAACTTATTTTATGAACTGTTGTAATAAGACAATATTCTTGTTAATACTTAAAATTTATTTTCCTTTAAGTTACTTTTGTAAATTTACAAATGACTTTTTCTTCATTTCTTTAGTAATTTCTCATTATTTTTATTTATTAGTCGGATATTAATTAAATCTTGATATTTTTAATCTAAATCAGGCTCAGTTCAATGAAATTTTTAAAAAATCTTTCATTTATTTTAGTTTCTTTGAAAATAAAGGAAGTTGGTGTAAAATTGAACTAGTATAGTTTTGGTTGCAAATTTCTGTTGGCTTTTGTCTGATTTCGTTGATGTTGCTGATTCAGAGTTGAAAAAAAACACTATCAGAGCTTATTTGATTTATAATCAAAGTATTTCTTTCTTATTCTCTAAATATTATTGCTATAAATAATAAAAAAATTAATTATAATTATTGCATTTTAATTACTATAATGTGCAGTATAAGTTAAAATTCATTAGTTGTTTATTTAAGCATTAGAAATAGATTTTTGAGGTTTAGAGATCTGTATTTCAGAATCTTTTAAAGTTATGAAGGCTTTGAATTTATGATCATTTTCAGCAAATAAGTGCTTGATAATTGTATCTTATCTATTTCTATTCCAAAATGGAATAACCAGATTATATTTATTTGAGTCTAGTTGTACTTTCACTTTGTGTTAGGTATAGAAATCATTGCTTGCCATTAAGTGGAGATGTATACAAGTGCGTATAATATATATTTATTATGTCCATAAGTGTACTTATTTTTATAAAGTATGCATTATTAGTAATGTTTCAATTTACCTGTATTTTATTTTAGAAGAAGAGTCCTCCAACGAAGAAGAAGAGAGATCAGAAGGAGCACCTAGTGAAGCTGGGACTTATACCATCGATAAAGAGTCCCCAGAAGTGGTGACAGCGAGGCTCAGTATTGATGCAAAATTTGGTGTAAAACAAAAGGTTCGTTTTCTCTTAATTTAAATAAATATACTCAAATAATTTATCAATTAATTAGTATTTATTGTTAAAAATTATCTTGATCATATGAATATGTTTTAAGCAATTAATAATCACTTTTTCTTATTTTCAAATGTATATTTATTATAATTCATGTTAATTGTAAACAACTGATTTCCAAGAATCAAAGTATGAGATTTATGTTTACTTTTTTTTTTTTTTATTTTGTCAATACAAAACATTTCATTTTACCTGTAGCCTGAACTTGAAGAAGATGTGTTTGTGATCATTTTAACATATTTAAAGGATACATAAATTAATATCACCTCCATTTTTGTTTTTTCTGATATCAAAATTTAAAATACCTAGTATTTTATTATAATATTTCTAAACTATTTCGAATATGCATTAAAGTCTTAGCTTAATTGCCCCCTTGAGATAATATTTCTATAACTGTAAACTCATATTTAAAAATAAAGTTAATTTTTTGAGGTAAAAGTTTAAATGTTTGATTTGACTATATATAATTTTGTATCTCCACAGTTGTTTTGTTTCTATTTCAGCCAATTGTATACTATTCAGAAGGCAACATTTTGAACCGTGTGTTTGATCTAACTTATTTTTGTTTCATTTCAAATCAATTGCTTGTTTACGAGGGGACGTCTTTGTTGCTAATTCCAAATAATTAATTTGATATAATAAAATTTCTAGTGTTAATATTTTAGTTTGATTGTTTAGTGGGAATGATGTTTCTTTTTCAAGATATTGATTTTGCTGTAACATGGTTTTTTAGCCATTTTTAACATTCTCATGTTTTTAACATTTCATTTGTCATTGATCAACTCAATATGTATTAAATTTATTATTTATTTTAATTTAGTGATTATTATTTTTTAATTTATTAAATGTATAAAATAATAGGAAAATCAGGACAGTAAGGAATGGGTAAGTGATTGGGCTTTGAAGACATCTAACCTGCCTGGTCCTTCAGCAGCAAATAGTTTATCATCAAAAACAAAAGCTAATTGTAAGTTGTTTTATTTTCTTTCTTTACTTGTTTATGAATTAAAGTTATGTTTTATAAACCAATCATTGTTTATTATCTTATTTTTATTTGATCTTTATCTATTACCCTCTTTAGATAATATTTATCTAAATATTATTTTATCTTATTGTTCTATCTTTGCAAAATTATTATCTACAGAGAGCAAGTTGAATTCCTTGATTTAAATTGAATAATTATTGAATTTACTATTGATTATTATTATTAAAATAGGTTTATTGATAGTTTTGAAATATATTGAAAGATATAATCAAAATTGTCAATTTATGTGTAAAATTGATTTTTCTATATAATGATATTTAAATTTTTCACATTTTTAATACATCAATATTTATTTATTTGGTGAATCTAGTTGTGCCATTCTAATATGAAGGCTATTTAATTTTTTTTTTAATTAGTAAGATCATAAATGCAGTTTAATATTGAAATTTCTTGACTAATGGGATACTTGCTTCAATTTTCAATTTCGTTTATCAGTGAAGATCACATTTTAAATCAGCAGTGTTAACAATTGTATGCTTGTAGTGATTTTAAACAAAATTACTTGGTTATTGCATCCGTAAATTTAAGAAATAAGATAAATGTGAATGACAATGGTTTGAATACTGTTTAAATTTAGATCTGAATTATAAAAAATCTAATCCCAATAGATTAATTTTATCAGGACTTTGATGTTTGTAAAAGATCTAAATCCAAAATATACAGCAAATATAATTATTTAATAATTTATGATAGTTAGGTACTAACATTTAGTACTTATCAAATGTTGCAAAATAGTTTAATATTGATAAAAAGTAATAATCTTTTTCATTAAAATAATAAATATTATCATAATTAATTATTAAATATATTTTAGCTCCCAGTAATTATTTAAAAAAAGTTATTATAAAATATAATTTTTAAAAATGTTGGCAATCATTATATATATACTTTTTGAAACTGGAGGTAAATAAGTACAAACCTCCCATTTATGATTACATAATGAAGGACTGTATGTAAGTTTAGTAGTTGTTGAATTGAGTTAATATTTTATATCTATTAAATTAAAAAAAAATATATTAAATCCTCAATTGGATTATAAATTATTTCCCTTTTCATCTATCAATACATTGCTATTATTTGACGATAAAACATAATTTAATACTTGAAATGTTTAACAAACTACTAATATCTGAATGTTTTTGTTGGTAAATTGTCTTGTTCAGAAGAATATCCATTATTTTATCTACATATCAATATTTGTTTAATAATTTTTATCTCATGTTATCAGTTTTGGTGCTTGTCAATTATTGCATTATAAAACATCATTAGGAGTTCAAATAACTTTAAATATTTATGATTAACTAAAACAATTTCAAAACTACTTTTAATTTATTTTTTATCATTAGTAGTAACGCTAAAGACATTGCCAAGTGCTTATGTTTGAGCTCTGAGTGTTTACTTTTATTTCTTGGCAAACTTTTGAGATAAAACTCCTCCCTCCCACTCTGGTTGGGGTAGGTTATTTTTTCATTTTATGGTTATTATGATAACTGAGTTGTTATATTAGATAATTTTTGTATTTGGTTTATTCTTATGTCATTTAGAACATTTTTATTTATAATTTTTTTTCCTTTAGTAGTCAGCAAAATTCCATCACCAATTACACCGCGTGCAAGACTTGGTTCGAGGAGTAAGAAAATTGTGCCTGCAAAACCTATTGAAAGATCCAGGCCTAACTCTCCAAACGTTGCTATGTCGAAGGAAGACCCATTGACAGAGAATGATACTGAAAGATACCTGAAAACAACTGAAAGAGCAATGAGCGTGCTCGCTGCACGCATGAGTCTTTCACTCGACTCTGGGGGAGAATCTGATAATGGGGAAACCCCAAGGAGAGGGAGGCCTTTACAACGCTCTGACTCCAGTGCGAGTGAGTCTCACCATTCACGGCAAGCTGGCACATCTTCGACCCGTTATAATAGGGCTTTCAGGTACTTAACATTGTAATCATTTTTGCTTCTCTTTTAGGTGTAAATAATTATGTTGAATGAAGCTAGAGAGTAGAGGGAGAATAGAATGAAGTTGAATTTGTATATGTCTGCTTCACTTTCTTATTGTGGTTTAGAAATCTGTATTTTAAAAAAAATAGTAGTAGTAGTTTACTTGTAAATATAGTCAATAAAGATTTATAAAACTAAAATTTAGTTTACGAAGGGGTCGGCTAGATGATGGTACTACTACCAAGAAGATAGAATCGGCACCTGTTAAACCAATAAGTCCACGGGTTGTACAGCCTCCTAGGGTAAAACCATCTGTCACACCACCAGCTCAAAACAATCTTTCAAGGAATGACATCACACGAACTAGCATGAGGTCTGCTGTCAGCCAAAGGGTATGTTAGATTTCCACATATAATTTGTGTATTAGCTTTTAATACTAGTCTGATTAATATATAGATTTATATATTTTTGAATTTTTCAGTCCCCTCAGTTATCCACCCCAAAACAGGATTTTGGTAGAAAAAAGATTGGAGTGCCTGGAGCAACCGGAGGTAGGAGTAATTCATCCTTGTCTTCTAAAGAAGTTGAATTTCAGAACTGGAAGAGAAGGAAGAGCTATGATCCTATGAAGGCTGCTGCAGAAGGAAAGCGCAAAGAAGCAGCAGCTAAAAGGAGTGGTGCATCTCCAAATGTTATGAGCCAATCATCGACTAATGCTACTACTACTCCTAAAAGGTAAACAAAAAATCCATTATTTCTGGCCCTCTATTTTTATAATTTTATTTTTGCAAATCACAGTCAGGTCCACTTAGCAACATTTTTAGAAGATTGAAAAATAAATTCACCACAACAATTTAAGTAAATTATTAATAAACTCTCAATTAAAGGTTTATTGGAGTTTTCCAGAGCTTGAATACTCTGTTGTAATTGGCTCCACTTGATCTGGCCATATTTGAATGTATTTCTAACCTGTTTATAACCAGTTTTTTGGTGACGAACTTAGTATTGTGTAGACAATGAAATCACATGATGGAAATAATGTCTTAACTCATTTTGTGGAAAAAATGGTCCTAAAGAGTGACTCATGTATTAATATTCTATTTAAAGTATTATAAGCAACAATTCATTGTCATTTCGTTATTTGTTTTTTCCAACTTTATGAATAAGATTAATTATATAATTTGCAACTTACTCCTTAGTAGTTTTTGAAATAAATTTGTAGCTCCAGTGAATAATGTGATTATGTCAAAAATTCAAACTTTTCTGACAATGTATTTAAAAGTTTTTGATTGGGCTGCTAAAAGAAATACTATGAGGTATAGCATTTAAATATCTTCCTTTCACTTTTGTTTCTGGCTCCTTTACCATTTATATCGTATATAGAAATCAATGTTTCAGCCCATTTCAATGTTGCTAAAATATTTTTTAATATCCATTGTATCTTATGCTTTGTTCTCAAGGCTAGTTGTCTGATTCCTTCAGAGTACCTGGTTTTTTAAATGAAAAATCCTACAATTACATTTTGAATCTTGTTCAGAGATGGTAATTCTTAACGATAGTGAGCCATTGGCCAGAAGAGATGGTAGTTATATTCTAACTCCATTGGGTGGAGAATCTCAGTCCCATGTAGTTCTGAATTTTTTTGTTCTGCGTTAGGACAATTCTGCTGGGATATTAACTTGTTGAAACAAAACCCAATTTTTGTTTATTAATCCTGAGTAACACTGGATCTCACATGATACATTCTTTGTTATTGATCAATATAAAGTTTTGATTAGTGGTTTGACCTTCTGGGATGAATTATGCCTTTATTATCCCAAAATACTGAGAGCATCATCTTTTCTTTCAAATTTATTAATTTCAAAATTATTTATTTATCCACAGTTGACACTGTAGGCACATTTCAGTCCAACCATTTTTTGGTTTAATTAAAATACATATGCCAAGGATTCTTCCAACATATCCACTTTCCATTGCAAGTAAATACATTTAATGGAATGATGGTCATTTCAGATATTTCAGAAGTTGTAAAATTCCTACTCGACATCCTGCCTCCCCTGTGGTCATTTCATGGGAAATCACCTCTACTTTATAATTGACTTTTCTTAATTTATACACCTCACGTTTTATAGTGGATTGGGAACTCTCAAACCCTCCTGCCAATTCCTAAAGATTCAGTAGACAAAGCTGATTAGTGGATAAGAGTTTCAAAGAAATTGAAATCAATTCTTCTTTATGACACCTTATTATTTGGTGAACATTTTTATGAATTTTAAGCAAAAACGACCAAAATGGAAAGACTCTAGTTCAGTTTAAAAATAAAAATCAATATGCTATTTAATTATATACATCTACTCATAGTTAAATATATTTTTTTATTTCATTGATTTCATCTTCTGAATCAGTTGTTTTATCCTCAGATTCTCTAAGTCTACTCTACTATATCTATTTTAATTACTCTAATCTTTGTCAGCCCTGTGAACTCCGTCCTGAGGTCAGCATCGTTCCACACCACAAGGCAGCTTGGTGGACCTTCCCAGTCATCGTCGGAGGAGGAAGAAGAAGAAGAAGAGGAAGAGGAAACCACACTCTCAGCTGAAGACTGGCCTCCTAAATTACCTAATGTTTGTACACTATTGTTGTATTAATCTTTTATTAATGTGATCTAATATTTTCTGAATATGATTGCTTACTCCCTGAAGAGTCTTATCTAATTATTGATTTATTGTTTATATAGTAAATTATTGTATTTATTTATGTTATATAGTATGATTATTTTGATGATATAGGCATTAGAACAGGAGAATAATGTTCCTGGTGGAAGCAGGGGGTCCCTCTATTCGAACAATTCCAGTGGTGGTTCTCCTCATCATCGACCAAGGCTGGAGGGAGTAGATAACTTCATTGTCTCAGCTATCGCTACCATATCCAGTCGAGTCAATATCAATACAGCTCTGATTTTAAAGAAATTGAGGTAACTACAATTATTATTGTGTCGAATCATTGCTTTTATTTTATGAAACCTGTCATCTGAATGTTTTATTGGTTGTGTCATTGATTTATGTATATACAAACATAACTTGTAACACAATTTTCATACAGCCTTCATTCATTAGCAGTTAACATTTTTTTGTTTTCAATCATTGGAGGATTTCTACTTCATCCTTAGGAATCCTATTAACAAGTTTATAATTTACAAACTATCTCACTAGTCATTCCATTATTTTGCTGTAACCAGAGTGTCTATCAATGAAAAAGCAAGAAAAGTCAGGAATTTTTTTAATCCTTGAAAAGTTTTTAGTTGGTCCATTCAGTTGTGAGTTACAAGGTGTTAAAGATAGAAGTCAACAAAGAGAAAAATTGATACATATTATAGTTTTTCTTTGATCAAGGCGAAAATGGTCCCGATACTGTAACAGCTAATTACCCACAATTTTGGTTTTGTTGATTCTGTTCGGGTATTTTTGATGTTAAAGAGGCACTTCGCACTGGCAGGCCTGTTGTCGAAAATTTCGGTATAATCACAGAAATAATCGAAGTTGAACGGCATGTTAGTAGTCGTAGCATTGCCCAGGAGCTAAAGATCAAGCATAAAACATTTCTAAAACCATTTGGCACAGAGCTGGGTTCAAAAAGAAGCTTGATGTTTAGGCGCCACACCAAAAAACATGGTGGATCAAATTTCCATCTGCGAAGCCTTGGCCAAACGGAATGAAATCGAACCATTTCTTAATCGGATGGTGACTGGGGATGAGAAATGGATCACATACGACAACATTGTGCAAATACGATTGTGGTCAAAGTGCGGGGAAGCAGCTCAAATGATGGCCAAACCAGCACTAACGGCCAGGAAGGTTCTGCTGTGCATTTGGTGGAACTGAAAAGGAATCATTTATTATGAGTTGCTTCTATATGGCTAAACACTTAATTCGGATCTTTATTGTTAACAACTGGACCATTTGAAGCTTGCGATTGACCATAATTGGCTAACAGAAGAGGTTTCGTGTTCCATCAAGACGACACCAGGCCACACACTTCTATAGTGTCTCGCCAGAACTCCGGGAGCTTGGTTGATTTAGTTTTGGTGCCGCCACTATATAGTCTGGACCTGACAACAAGCGATTATCATCTTTTTCTAGCATTGCAAAACTTTCTTGGTGATAAGAAATTGGCATCAAGAGAAGAGAAGTTTTTTGGTAATAGGGTTGAAGACTTCTATGAGAGAGGGATTATGAAGCTACCTTTAAAATGGCAACAAATTATAGAACAAAACAGTGCATGTTTGATCCAAATCAGACAATCCGAAACATGTTAGATAATGTCTTGAATTTCATATAAAAATAATGGATTTCCCCCCCCCCCCCAACCAAAAATGCTTTTACTTGATTTTTGTAAATCAACATAATTATAATTATAAAATTTCTACTGCGACAAATTTTAAGTACAATTATTTTGATTTACAAGAATCTGGCATTTTTGAGCCCCCCAAAACAATAAAGTCAATTTACAACATTTTAAAGTTGTGTCACTATTCTTCTGGAGCAGCCAGCATTATGACATATAGCTTCCTCATATAAAATTTGAGAATAAGATGTTATATTTTTTAAAATATAGTTGTTCACAGAAAAAAGGACATGCTTAAGCAATAGTAGTTTCTGGAATTTGTTAAAATTTATAATAGACTCATTTTTATAACAATCTTACTGATGAAATCAGTAATTACGAGGGTGGTTTGAAAAGTTCTCGGAATCACCGCTAGAAGTCAGTGCTAGAGCAACGAGGTTCCTGCCCAATAATTACACATCCTTTGTGAGTGTACACATGGCGTGAGTGGTGGTGACGACTCTTTGTTGTTGTTTTTGTGTCGTGATTTGTGACAATGAAAAAAACTGAGATTCGAGCAGTGATTAAGTACTTAGTAAAAAAAAGTATGAAAGCAAAGGAAAGTCATGCCGACTTTCATAACACACTGGGGGACTCTGCTCCTTCATATTCGACTGTTGTCAAGTGGACCAGCAAGTTAAAATTTGGTCGGGAGAGCTTAGATAATAATCCACGTAGTGAACAGCCAAAAAGTGCTACAACCTCAGAATTTATCGCAAAAGTGCATAAAAAGGTCATGGAGGTTCGTTGACTGAAAGTGCATGAGATTGCTGAAGCTGTAGGGATGTTGTTTGAATGAGTATATCACATTTTAATCGAAGAATTGGAAATGAAAAAAATTATCCGCTAGAAGGGTGCCACAGCTCTTGACATTGAACCATAAACGCACCAGTCTGGAAATGTCCGAACAAAATCTGGCCCATTTTCAGCGCAACCAACAAGATTTTCTGTGCCGGTTTGTGACTACAGATGAAACTTGGGTTCACTACTATACCCCAGAGACAAAACAGCTGTCAAAGCAATGGAAACATGCTGTCACCACCACCAAAGAAAGCAAAGGTAGTACGTTCGGCCAGAAAGGTCATGGCCTCAGTTTTCTGGGATGCACAAGGCATTCTGTTGATTGATAGATAATCTTCCTGCTGGCTGAACAATTATGGGGCAATACTACGCAAACCTCCTAGACCAACTACAGGAAAAGATGCGAATAAAGGCCTGGTTTGGCAAAGAAAAGACTTTTTTCACATCCACTTTATTCACCTGATTTGGCACCATCAGACTTTCTTTCATCTTCTCCCCAAGCTGAAAATTTTGCTAGGTGGACGGAGATTTCCTACAACGGAAGAACTGACAGCCAAATTGGAGAGGTATTTTGCAGGCCTGAAGAAATCTCATTTTCTAGATGGAATCAAGGTATTGGAACATCGCTGGACCAAATGCATTAGTCTATAGGGAGACTATGTTGGAATATTAAAGCAGTTCCAGCGAGGTAAGACACTTCTTTCTTGTACATTCCGAGAACTTTTCAAACCAACCTCGTATATAATACTAAAATTACAAGAAAATGATTGTTGATTCCAATTCAGTCTGTTTGTCAGATGCTTAATCCAAACTCTCAATGTCCTTTGAAAAAGGTTATCTGAAGAAATGAAATTGGATTTATGTAGGTCTCTTGACGAACCATTGGTTATTGGGCTTACTGGTACATTCTTTAAAATTTAAAACCTTAAATTGTAGTTTTCACTGCTCCTTATTGTATCTTTAATCAAAGTATTCACAAAACTGTTACTGCCCGTTGTAGATTTGGCCCTAAACAGACAGCTCATTGTATCATTGTTAATTTCATGTCCAAAATTTTCCTCACGTTTATAATCAAGATTTGATACTTTGTTTTAATTTTTCTTTATTAAATCTTTCCATTCTGACCTACTTGATTAAAATCAAAATTCTGAATTAATTATTATATGTCAATCTGTAGATTCTTGTTCGACGAAGAGAGTGACAAATACAAGGATTTGAGCAGTGAACTGGAATTGCTCGAGGCAAGTATCGAACCTTCAACTAGTCCAAACAAGTCTACTTCTAGAGACCTAGCTATCACATTAAAAAATCTCAAGAGGCTTGATTCAGCTGTTAAAGGTATCTATTCAAATAAAATTATCAATTTATTTATTATTTTTACATTTTTTTTTTTAATCCTTTGTTCTAATGTTTTAAATGTTGTTTAATATATTAGGTTTATCATTAATTTTATTATGTCTGTAAAATAGGTGTCTTCTTTATTATAATAGAACCTACATAACAATGTTTTAAATATTGAGATAAAAGAGTTCTATAAAAACGTAAATAAATTAAATTAGACATTTCATTTGATACTGCCAGATTCCTCTTTTTGAGAATTACTATTTATGTAATCCCAGATTACAAAACTAGTCTGAGATGATGATTGTATTTCAAATAACATCTTTGGTTTATCCATCCACAATAGTATTTATCCTCGTTAATGCTTTGACAGAAAATGAAATAATTTTAATAATACTGGTTAGTAATTTAACCATTCATTACAGCTGACTATCTATCATCTTGGCTTAGATTTAGGACATATGCACACGTAAGTACTGAAAAGGAACTAATCAGTGACAGAAATTACCCACTATTTTACTTTTAGTCATGCCCTATGTAATACAATGGGTTTGACGGGAAATAAAGTGGTTTGTAATCAGTTCCTTTTTAGTACCTCCATATGCATACAGCCTTATTCTTTAGCAATATATTAGTTTGCGAAATAATGTCCTTCATAGTCTTTTTGTATTATTTATTTATTTGATATAAAGGTTTAATCATGTCATCCTCATTTTATCTTCATTCATTACTTATATGAATATTAATGATTTTTTGAAGTAGGTTGATTTGAAGGTAATAGGCACTTGACAATACTCAATACTGTGCCATATTTACATTAAAAACATGAACGATATAATAGATTAGTAAAATAAATTTCCACTGTTACAGACGGGGCCTAAATAGATGATTACAGGTCTGTGACTACAGTAATTACCTGTATTCAATTCGATGGATTTATTTGCTGTAAAGTAAAGAGTAAATACTGAACAACATTTAGTTTTGTTTGTTGTGAACCGGCAAAGGTTGAAGTGAGTTTTATGGTACGATTCCCTCCTAAACATTACGTAAAGGATCAGGGTCATTATTTATATTTGAGGTCTAGGGGTAATTCGGTTTTTGTTTGGTAAAGAATAATGCATGGGCTCTTTGTACAATGTTTCTTCTCTGGATTTGTAGAAATGATTAATTTCATTGAGAATAGTAATTGGTAAACAGTTTTAAGTATTATTGGTAATATTTTTGATACATAGATTGTAGTGTTATCTGTTTTTACTGATTTGCATGTTTATTTCTGTTTTTTTTTCTTTGGTTTCTGTTGGTTGATCAAGATGTTGCTTTTAACTGTAAATCATTTTTTTTTTATCTTAAAGTCCTAAAGATATGAGTGATGACATAAATTTGTTGTAATTTTATGAATCAACTGAAATTTCTTATATGGAAATTCCTAAGGAAAAGTTTGTTGTGTGGTAGGGAGAGGAGGGGGGTGTGCTCAGTGAAGAAAATCCCTAATAAGTGAAACTTATCTTTATACTAAAACATGATATGACATAAGTTGTCCGACAACTTTGGCTTATAGTAAAAAATAAGTTTCACATATTAGTTTTTCTTGACCCTATCCCTTAACTAACTTTTTTAATCAAATCTAACTACAGCTACATCCACACAATTATGAAATTTTCTATGTTACAGAAATAAATCTATTTTAGCTCTGTAACAATAGAATATTGCTGTATTTTAATTGTTGGAAAACTGAAAATCATTATTTACTGAAGTCATTTGAAGTTTGTCTTTTTTTTTTCTTGAGTGAACTTGAAACAAGTTTTAGATCAAATGCTATTTTTAAGCTATTTCTCCATTTTCAAGAATTAACTCTTTGTTTGCTAATTAGCCATATCTTTGTCATAATAACATGTCTCGAAAATTAATGCTATGTACAATGGATGCGGGTCATTCTTCAAATGTTGCGCTATCTCGCTATCAAGATTTTCTTTAAGTCAATTTATTCAATTTTTATTATTCCCCTTGATAATATCCTGTAATAGTTTTCTTGATATAGTTTTTTTTAAAAGAATTATTCTAGGGATGACCAAGGAGTAATAAAATGAAAAAGAGCCCTTAATTACTGTATTAATGCTAATATAAAATATTTATTTTGCTCTGTTACAATAAGATTTGCTGTATTTTAATTGTTTAAAAGCTGAAAATCTTTATTTACTGAAGTAATTTGAAGTGATCAGTCTTAACCATTTGATCTTAAACTTTTTTCAATATAAAATATATTTTCAAACTTTAACTAAAGAATTTGTTCTGTTTAAAAATATTTGTAGTATTCTCACTATTTCACTATTATCATATCTACTATGATTTCAAAGTGCAAGATAGAGCATAATATCCAATGTCATATACTAATATTTTATTTGATGTAGGTAAACTGAATTAATTGGGTAAAACAGTCTTGTGATCTTAAGAAAAAAAAGTAATAACAAGGAAAAATACCAAAGTGGGAAGTAGGATTCATTACATGAATTGCTATTTCACGTATATGTATGAATTTAAGCCTTATCGGTATTGATTTTATTGAGTATTAGAGAGTGACCACTAATAAAAATACTCACACATTTTTTATTCTTTTTCACATCCTGAAACCAAGTGAAAAGGTTAGAGAAGGGAACTATGAAGAACATATGTTTTTGTTTCCTTCTTGTGTGTCCTGATACCTTTTTTTTCGGCTAGGGAGTGACAGAAATAAAATGGGTTATAGTGATTGATGTGTTCAGTCAACAGTTCAAATTATGTTTTATACCATTACTTGAGATAGTGCTGAAAAAATTGCAGCCATTTTTCTTTTTTTATATTTACTACAAAAGAAAATGATATCATACTTATAAAGGCTCAGCCTCAGCTTTACGAAAGAACTTGGGAATGATGAAACGAGCATTATATGTTTTATAAGTAGATTATAATTATTGATTATAACTTCAAAGGGAGAAAGAAATGTTTACCTCAAGGAGGATAATAATGTAAAAACAAAATCATTTACATTCATAAGGTTAATCATTCTTAAAGAGATCTATAACTAAAATAGCACCAAAATTGGAGAATGATCCATATATTTAGTTGATTTATTATAATCATATAGCGATACAATCTAGTTGGTCTTGTCAAAATGATGATGTAAAGAAATTTTTTTAAATTAAAGTATTAAATATAAGTTTGCTAACTATATGAAAACTGATAATATACAAATTCAAATTTGATTGATGAATACTGCTGAAAATAGAAGAAACTATCAATAAAAATTTTTTCTGTGTAGCACCTTGATAGACAGAATTTTGGTCACAGTATACATATACACATACACTATACATAGGTACAGTATACACTGTATACACATGGAGAGAATCACACTAAGTATAAGTATTGCCAAATGCAGTGTCTACTAAATACTTTCGAGTAGATTTTCTAAAGATTAACATCAATGCTTTAAAGTTTAAAAACATTTTGAAAAAAAAGATTTATAAGACAATTTGGATTTTTTTTATTGATTAATTTCAACGTTAATCAATAAACAAAAATCCATATAATCCAAAAATGCACTTGTTGATTGTTTATTAAGTTACTCTTGTTTCTAGTTCTGAATGAAGTGCTGTTTGAAAATGTGGAGTACCAATAAGGAGAAGCCCCAGTAGCTGCTCTGTTAGAATATATTTTTTTAATTTTATTACCAATGAGAAGGCAAGTGCAATCGCTCTACCCAGCTACCTTTAGTTTTATATTTTGTCTGTAAGTTAGCCTCTTCTTACATTATAAGATACAGCATGTTAACCAATTCTTTGCATTTAATCTTTTTAAAGGGAGAGGAGTAAGTAATATGGTTTAATTTTATCAATTACGGCCAGAGCTGAATTGAATGATCTTTATTTTAATTTTTAATATGATCACTGGTCAGGTTTGAATCTTAATATGACAGAAATCATCTGTTTATTTTGATGATAAAGATTTTGTAGAGCGCATATTAGTATTGACCTATTTATTGTGCCAAATTGATTAAAGTAATGAATGTGTTCAAAGTGTGATGTATCTCCCTGTCCCCGCGATGTTTGCCTCCTTTTAGCTCTCTTCCTGGCGGTCTTACTGACTTAATGACGCTTTATACTGCAAACTTCAGTTCAATTATATTTTATAGCTTTTAACCAGTTATCATACCTCTTTTTATTCTTAAAATCTAAAGATATATTTAATATTTGAAAAACAGAATAAAATACAAGGTTTATTTATCTGTTTCAATAAAAGAGGAAAATCTAAGTGGCCAACAAATGTATAGTGGATAGATGTCTTTGTGTAAATATGTTTATACTATACATATATTAGATTTTTTTTTATTTATGTTTAGACATGTATATTATATGATTATAAAACTTTGTAAGTTGTGATATCTATTACCTGTGTTACAATGTCTAGTGAAGCTAGAAATTATTGTTTTATCTGTACAAATGTTAACATGCATTGAAAATAATTAATTAAAACGTTAAGTATGTCTTTTTTAAGATAATCATTCAATTGAGTCAATATAATTATTGGTTTACATATTTTTCACTAAATTGTGATGTCTTTAAATTATATTCATATTATTTACAAAAATACAAGTAAATTAAAAAAAAACATTTATTTTTATTGGTAAATTTTTTCATCTTTTTATTTATATTTTTTTGTTTAAGGTGTAATTTTAACTTATTGATGATTATGAAACAAAAAGAAAACAAAATTGATAAACCTATAAAAAAATGATAATGTTTTAAATAATAAAGAATTGCAAGAAACTTTTGTTTGGTTTAATTAACTCTTTACCTTTACTAATTTTATTAAATTGAAAGTAGATATAGTTAATAAATTTTGCCTGTTTGTTAATAAAAAAATAAAGGTTCAGTTTAATGCTATACATATTGAAAGTTAGTTCTCTTAGACTTGTGTTTTTGTTTGTTTGTGTGAGAAGATTGGGATTTATTTTGTAGGTTCCTCATGAACTAAAAAGCAACCCTCCCTACCTTGATTCAAAATTTGTATCATTTTAGAAGTAAGCATTCTTTTATAAAGAAAGACCTGGTGAAAAGAATTGATGTTATACCATTTCAGGAGTGGAATATCCCTTTAGTTATTACTATCTTAATCTTTATTTAAATAATTATTTTCATATTTAAATAAATATTTTGAAAGTTTTTGAAGTAAATAAATATTATGACTATGAAGTGAAGATGGCCAGAGAGGTGCTGTCAGTGGAGTAGGGAACATTAAATATATAAACTTATTTTATTTCTACCAACGTTTTAACCAAAATTTCATGGCTTCATCAAGGTGACTGTTGCAAGATTGACATGTTAACTCTCAAACAATTAACTCTTGCTTGATCTCTTGAAATAGTTGCCCTGATGGAAGGCCTGAAATTATGACAGAAACATAGGCAAGTTACTAAATTAAGTTTTACAGTCGTTATTTACCTTACTTCCCTGACCATTTTCACTTCTACTTGATCTAATATCAACAATAATCAAATTTTAAATATTTTTTTTGCAAAGATAAACAAATTATTGATCATTTAGACTAAATATAATTAAATATTTTCTGATTCTCTTTCTAAAAACATAATGAACAAGTAAAAAAAAGATCCATGTTAATTGAAAACTAAAAAAAAAATATGTTACTTTCACAATTAATTCAAAGCTAATACTATCCTTCAACCTGGAGCTTCTATTATATCCTCATGCAAAATTGAATAAAAAAATCATTTGAAGAGGTGTTAACTAAAAATTCAGGCTATTCAGTTTCTCTATGGATCAAAAACAAGAGTTTTGAAATTTTTAATGTTGAAAAGAAAGAAGAAAATGAAAATTTCGCTATAGTAAATATTTTACCCCATCAAAAATGCAAAGTTTAAATATGCTTCAATTACTTCATATGACATGGAAACTAGCTTCTCACAATATCATCATCTCAGGCACTTTAACCCGATATTTGGCTTTGCCACATCAGGATATCACTTCTGTCTCTCTCTTCTTGAACAAGGAACACTTGTATTCTGGTGCCAGCTATTGACCTCTCTTCTCCATGATTGATAGAGAACCTAAGTCTTATCATTAATACAGGTCTTAAGTTTTATCAGCGTGGGTTATAAGTGTAAGTGATCAGCTATGGGGGAGGAGAAATTGTGATTCCTTAGTGAATTTGCCAGAGAGAGCGGGTGCATGGGTATGCACGTTGCTCTTAGCTCCTTTAGCCCTAGCTTGGTAGCGCTGTCACTGCCTTATAATTTAGGGCCAGTCGTACATTGTTACTTGCTCCTTATGGTAACATTTTTACTTTCCTTCACTCAAATTCTTTCCCTTCTCCACGACCAAACCAGATATAACTCTCTCCCTTTCCTTAACTTTTCCTAGCAATTAAGTTCTATTTCTATCACTTCATCTTCAATATAAAACAATAAATAAAACTGGGAATAATCATTTAGAAAATCACAGATTTATTTAATGATACATGAGACAATAACACAGTTTCATTATAAAAAGATCATAACTATGAAGAAAAAAAAAAGAAAACTATTGATAATAGTTTGGAAAATCAAAAATTTATTTAACCATATATTAGTGCCATATAGGCACTTCAAAATTTATTAGTTGAATGAAAATCACTTATCTCTGTTAATTATGAATTTTTATTTATATTAAAGTAAATGTTAGGTATATAAAATGTAGATTGACCAAACAAACAGTTTTAACTAAATTTATTTATTATACCAAAGAGTGGTGACAGATATGGAAATATTGTGAGAACAATTGTAGTACAAGAAAATCTTCAGTATCGTTTACATATAAAATAATTATTATGGAATATGGTATTTAATTATTACTTTCATTAATGCACTAGGAGAGTGCCATGAAGTCGATATTATATACCCGCTTCAAAAAAATTTGACTCCTAATTGTATTGGAATATTTTGGGCAGAACATAGTTGGTATATGTGACAAAAATTATCAGGTACCTTTTAAGGAACTTTTCACTCATAACTCTCACAACTATCAAAAAACATTTATACTTCATTGTTTGGGAACTATAGTTTTTATAAATTTTTAACATAATTATATTTTTATTATTTATTTATTGCTATTTATTACTGCACATCATAATACATTTAGTACATTTTATCTCAGTTAAAATGGAGTGGTACAGGCATGTAGAGAAAAATTGGTAGCACTATAATGACTTTTTACATTAGCAAGTCTCTTGACCATCTTCTTTTCAGGTGCCTCGGAGGATTGTCAGGAATGGAAGAAGAAGCAAGTTTAGAGAGGTTAGTGGGTTTGGGTGGTTAGGGAACATAATTATATATATGTAATATAACCTGTAAGCAGCAATTAGTATTTATTGCTTCTGGAGAGTTAATTAACAACAAATGCTATGTGCCCCTTGTAAAATTAAAATGATGAAGTATTTGGTCATACACAAACTACTACTGCAATGTGCATGACAACATTTTTCATTTTGGAAATTTGCCGTAATATTTTGAACGCATTGAGTGTTATTTAGTTCTTATTTAGTAAATCCTGGTGTTTTATAAAAAAGTTCCCATTGTGAAACGAATTGAACAAAAGTTTATTCTCCAGGTAACAGGCTAAGGGATGAAGAACTATGCGATGCCAAATAATTTTGTAGTTTTTCTGCATAGTGTTTTTTCTTTTGTTTCAATTATATATTACAAATTTTAATGTTTTTTTAGTAGGATTCATTTTATATTTTTGTCATTTAAAATTTAATTGAATGCAGTTTTTTTTTTTATTTCTATTTCCGCATTCATTTGAGTTTTGTTATTAACTTCAGAATCAATCAAATATTTTCAGTGATTTCACAAGGGATTTGGGAAAGTCCAGGTGGTGAACCTTTGCAGTTAGCTGAACTTTTTAAAACTAATGTGGCTTTTGTTATTAACAATTAAAAGTATGAGGTTCTTAAACAGAAATTTTATAAAATTATGTTGAAAAATTAATTAGAGTCACATTTCTCATATATGTATTATCAAATTTGTCTCCTTCTTGATTTTTAACTGCAGCAAGGAGAAAACATTATTTTTCGACATTAAAGCATATAAAAAGTGAGTTAAGGCACATGATGGGCAAGATTGTATTGGTAACCTCATCCTAATGAATATGGAAGACATTTATTTGTCTAGTGATGTATCTAAATTTATTCACCATTAAATCAAAAATAGTTTGTTTGTAAAAGTTGTATTATATTTCTTTATAGCACGCAATATAGGTCCTCTGGGTAGAATTTGCTCCAGGCCTTGTGCTGGTTCAGTCCTCCACTGTTTGCAGATTTCAATTTTTTGTTTAAAAATGATTTGTTATGAGTAAATGGTTCTCTCCACATCCTTTAACATTTTCTGTCATGTTCAATAGAGTGTAGAAAAACAAACAAATTGTTGGATTTTTTTAGTTTCTGGGCTTTGACTTTTAAATGGCTCACCCTAGTGAAAACTTTATTTTATAATTAATTACATTATGTTTCAAATAAATGCCTTACATAAATTTGGTCAAGAAATATGGTCAGAATCAATGGTGAAAAAACAATCATTTTGACCAACTTAGCCAAGAAATTCAATATAGTGACTTTAATGTCTATACCATGGAAAATTATAAATATATACTAAATTAAAAATCTTTCGAAAACAAATTTAGAGCATCGAGACATTTTGAGTTATTGATGAGTACTTTATGTTTAGAATCTTATTCCATTCAACCCTGGGTGTAACTATTTCACTCACTCGCTAGACAGGGAGTCACAGTTTCACTCTCTCACTCATACATATAAGCTATATACTATTTCAAGTTGAGCTATAAACTTGAAAATAGTCAAATAAATCTGTAACCAATGGCAAAATTTCAAAAAGTAAAATTTTTAACAATTAATCCCCAAAAAATTCAATTGGTAGAACCCAAATTTAAAATAGGTATGATCTATTTTTAAAGGTATGGGCACCAGCAGCCATGGATTTTGTGAGATCTATAATTTTGATCCTATCAATTTTTGTTGAACTCCACCAAGTACACCTTGTATAGAACTAGATTTTTATGTTTAGAACAAAGTATACTTTTTTCAATAATTTTTTGTATTTAATGGACTCTGTGAGTCTTCAAACTTGGTTGGTCTATCGAAGTCAAAATATTTTACTTTTACAAACCTTTTGTGGGCTAAAAATTAAATGGATATAGATTTATCTGTCTATAGACATATACATTATATTTGTCTCAGGATTATGGCCTGCAGACATGTTTTTTATGTACTACTGAGTGTAGATCTGAAATTCTATCCATCTAATTTCAAAAATAATTGAAAAATTAGTGAACAAAGTACACATTTTGAATCTAAATGTAAAAAAAAAAGGTTCTATCTCAGGTATGATCAGTGTATATTAGACAAAAATTAGTGGTGCCAAAATTGCAGGTCTACTAGTAAAGGCTGCTGGTATCATATTTGTTGATTGATAGCTATTAACATTTAGCCAGTCACTATTGACCTTCAAAAATAAACCGTATCTATTTTAAATTTTGATCTGTCATTTTAATTTTTTGGAGGGTTAATCATTGAACATTTTACTTTTTCCCATTGGTTACAGGCTACCAGAAGAACTTCAGAAAAGTTATTTTCAAGTTAGAAGATATAGTTTTTAAAATTAAAGGAGAAAATAGGACTTTGATGTGAGACCGATATATAACATATCCTGGAAAAGCAATCAAACTCTATTAATGAGGTCATTTATTTTTTTATGAAGAAAGACTGAGAAACCGAGATGGTTCCTATGAATAAGGCTGAAGAGACCCATGCTGGCAAAAAAAATGTAGTGCATGTGTAAATGTACTATTGAGATAAATGAAAAAACAAATTAATTGAGAATTATTTAGAATCATATAATTTATTGTTATTCATTAAAGAAAATTGAATAAGAATTGATTAATAATATATTATAGAAGCTTTATTGATAGCTTATACAGGAATAGAAAAATTATTAATAAATCACTTTATCAAGGTGAAAGCTATAAATCTATGGATAAAATAAAAATACTTGACTTAATTTTTTTATATAACAGATTTACAGTCCTCAGTGCGACAGGTAGATCTGAGTAACCCATAGCAATTCTTATTTGTCTTACATTATGGTCTTCTAAATTAATTTATTTGTTTCTTGTAGGTTGTGTAATCTATTTCAATATAAATAAATAAAAAAGTTCATTAATAAATGCATCATATTGAACATATGATTCGATATAAAAAGTTGACAAATAATTGTATCCATGTATCGTGTTACGGTTTAAGGAAAAAAAAATGAAAATTAATTATTTACTTTGCTTATTGTTTTTTTTTCATCTGAATCAGTCAATATTTATTTCATGGTGGCATGGAGAAATAATTCTCGCTCTGGGTTGTATAGAGCTTAGGTAGACTTTTTGAATAAAATATTTATCTTCCAGCTAACTATAGCTAGTGTCTTAACCAACTTGAAAGAACTTTTTTACTCCGTTGTAAGTACTATGAATACTTATAAAAATGTCTACAAATTACTAGATTATCTTGTGAGTGGCCACAATCAAGAGCAATGGGTATTGGAGCTCTAAGTGTTCATTCATACTATATATACTGAACAAAATGATGAAGAAAAAAATAGATAGCAGTAACAATAATAAAGAGATATTACAACTGTAAAAATAACTGGAATAGTACAATAATACATAAAATAAGCACAAGATAAAGAAAATAAAAATAATTTCATCTTAATACTCAGTCACACCTATAAACAATATTTGCTATCATCCTTGGAAACTCTGAACGAAGCTTTGTCATCCTTATGTGGAAAGCATGGTGGACTCCCTGAATATTCTGCATTATCAGGAATCAAGAAACTTTCCTGTTAACTGCTCCCTTAGATTTTTTTCGAGGGGAAAACAAAAGAAGTTTCCAAGGATTGGGAAATGTCAGTTGTAATCCCAATAAATAAGAAATGAGTACCATGCAA
The DNA here is from genome assembly GCF_000696795.3 of Halyomorpha halys. Classification (NCBI taxonomy): domain Eukaryota; kingdom Metazoa; phylum Arthropoda; class Insecta; order Hemiptera; family Pentatomidae; genus Halyomorpha; species Halyomorpha halys. The sequence continues at coordinate 66,753 of NW_027106333.1, read as the reverse complement.
GCTAAAATCCTTGGAAAGCAGCTTAGGATAATCATTAATGTAGTGCTAGAAGAACAATACAGATTCAGGCCACAAAGGACTACACAAGTCCTTTGTAATGAGACAGCTTTGCAAAGAGGTTCTGGTAAAAAATAGGATTTAAGACTACCTTTATCCAATTACTGACTTCTTACAGTGAGTCCTTTACTATTACTTTAAGACACCAAAGCCGAATCCAAGCAATGGAAATGAGGTACCAAAAGAGGATAAAGGGAAAAATACGAAGAAATAAAGTCAGGAATATACTAGGAAGTAACCTTGGAGTGAAACCGGTTGTATATATAACAGAAGAAGGACTGCAGAAAAAGAAGAAAGAGAACAAGGGAGGAAATAATAGCCAAAATAAGCAGAGCCGATGGAAGAAGGTCAAGAGAATGCCAACAAACACTGAATGGTGCAGTCAAGGAGGCATTCAGAAAGAGAGAAATGGGCTGGAATAGACGCAACCAGCTGGTAAGTGATTAAGGATTATGGATCCAGTTCTACATATCAGCTTCTCATGTTGCTCCAAGTTAGAAGAGACATGATTAAGAAAAATGATTATTATAAAATAAAGGCCTAATACTAGTCAGGCTGAGATAGTGATATACTGACCACTGTCCCTCAGCAATATCAGGAATCAGGGAACTTACCTATTAACTCCCCTTTTGGGGGGAAGAGAGAGAATGGTCCATTGTTAATCTTCATGGGCCGGATTGGCATGCCAATAAAGTATTTCTCATAGGCTTTATAAGTATTTATTACAGCAATTTACTGTTAAAAACTGCTTTAGTTGTACATGTCCTTAAGTTGAAGAAAATGCCCATAATTTCTAAAATAATAAATCTATTATAGATTTTTAATAACTAATCATAGTATTTGTAAATTACTTTTAAATGGAATCTCCTTAGCCATGAAGTTATTTTAGGCTATCTAATAGCCATTGCTATCACCATTGAGTATATAAATACACAGGAGAGAATAAATTGCTTCTAATTGTTTTCTAACAATCTTTATTACTACTGAGCTCCATAATAATATTAATATCATTTTCTAGTATAAACTTAGCGTAGCTATTGTTGAATTGACAATCTGGCAGTTAGGTTTCTATTTTTTTTCTTCATAAATGTAACCTTCCGATCCATAGTTACTCCTATCTCCTTCTACATATGCCTGGTTCGTAGGGTCCGGCTGGTAGTTTACCTCAGAAGGATATGTTTCACCTGTGCCTTCATACTCCTGGCCTTGATTGTACCCTTCACCTTCAACCTGGCTATAACCTTGGTTCTGATCGTACTGTTCTGCCCCTGTTTGATCGTACGCCTGATCGTGGCTATACTCAGCTGTGCCATCATATCCTTGATCTTGGGTGTAATTGGCGTCTTGCTGCTCGTATAATTGATTTTGGTCATAGGCAACCTCTCCTTGTTGGTCATAGGGTTGTCCTTGACCGTATCCTTCATTACTCCCCTGAAACACCGGATTCTCTCCACCGGGCTGAATGTATTCCTGGCCATGCTCGTAACCTTTAGCTCCCTGACTGTACACCTCTCCTTGGTACCCTTCCATTTCTTGTTGATCGTATTTTTCTCCTTGATTATAATTGTCTCCTGCTCTTCCATCATACTCTTGCCCTTGGCTGTATTCACCTTCAGTTCCTTGATCATATCCTTGGCCTTGATTGTATCCTACATTGCCACTTTGATCATATTCCTGCCCTTGATTGTATCCTACCTTGACACTTTGATCATATTCTTGCCCTTGATCGTACTCTACCTTGTCGGATTGATCATATTTTTGATCTTGATTGTATCCTGGCTTGACACTTTGATCATATTCTTGCCCTTGATCGTATTCTACTTTGCCACTTTGATCATATTCCTGCCCTTGGTTATACTTCTCAGCATTACTTTGATCATATTCCTGCCCTTGGTTGTACGCTTCTGAAGCTGTTTGATCGTAGGTATCATGTTTGTATTCTCCAGTTTGATCTTTATTATAGTTGGGCTCATCACCATATTGCTTTACTGAATTCTCCTGATGAGGTTGCTCTTTCTGTAAGTCTTGGTCTTTGTTATCTTTATAAACTTCTTGAGGATATAATGTATTATTTTCATTATTTTGTTTATAACCTTGGAAGACTCTTTGCTGAAAATTATTTGTTCCCTGCATATTGTGAAGTTGCTTTTCCCCCATTAAATTTTCGACTTTTTCATTAGCTGTTTTGTGAAAGCTTTGTTCCGTGGGCCCTCTAGATGGGCCAGAGGTTTCATTTTCCTTTCTACTGTTTATTTCTAAATCGGTGCCATTCTCATCTTTGTAATTTTGCAGTCTGTCATCATCTGTAAGAAACAGTCACTGTGATATGAGTTTCAATTTAAAGAAAAGTAGAACCATATTTAATTGACCTCCGAAATTGCTTTTTTTAATACCTTATTAAATAAAGCAGAAATAAACATACATTAAATTGAAAGTTTTATATTTAAATGATTACGATCTATTATTACAATTTCATATAATTCTGTTTATACAATTTTCTTTTTCTTATAATACAATTCTCTTTTGTCATTAACACTACATTATCAATTTTTTAAGTTAAATTTTCACATTGTTAAATAAAAATTTTAAATGGAAAATTAATAATTTAGAATAAGTATGTATATTCCATCTACTTCTCCTGTGAACAAATGAAAGACATTTAAGAAGTAAGCATAAAAAAGTAAGCATGCGATAAAGCATCTAAATTTTGCCTAGAAAAAAAAATCTGATTAACTAATCTGTATTTTCTAGGTGAAATTTTCAGTCAATAAGTATTTAAGTTTAAACTCCGTTCCTATGAACTTATTAACAATAAAACAGAATCTAAATTTTTTTTAGATCTATCTGGAATCAGGTTCAAACCTGATAATTTGATTATCCACTTGATTTGCAACATTATCCATTTATTATCATTACATTAAGGGCTCATGGCCAGAAGAGTGGCGTGCCATAATATTAAGTCCCTTTTGCAAACTTGTATCACTTTCACGTGGTAACTTTGAGACGGGAACCTACCAGGTAGGTTTAAGTTTTAATCAGCAGCTCATCAAATTTAATCGATTCTATTTATGCAAACTCTAGGTTTAGGTTTATTTAAATAGGGTACAAAGTAAGGTAAAGATTTAAATTTGGGAGGAAAAAAGTAAAGAAGTTATCCGCGGAAGGGACCAAGCCTGTGCAAGTGAGCGATGTAATGAACTTTATTAGTACCACTGCCTTTTATGTTCGGAGGGTAAATCCGACATAATTCGAAACTTAACTAATAACGCTAGGCAATACTTAATTGGTTCAACGTCCATTTGAAATCTTGTTTATGGCTTTCATGTCTTACATCCGCATCACATATGCATTTGTAAATGGATAGCTGTTTTTTTTTATTGATTATTTTGCTGATCCCTGTTATAAGAAAAAATCCACTGAACCTGTTGAAAAAAGAAAAATGAGAGAGGGCCTTACCGTTGAGACGGTTTCGTTGGCTAAGTTCGTGTCAAATACGAAGCCCAAGACAATGTCATCCTGCAAATCCCTGCCATCGAAGCGGACATACGTTACTACGCGGGGACGGTAAAAACAAAAACACTTTTAATGTTAATCGCCCGTGCTATTAAGGCAGATTTTGCTCTTTTAAACAACAGTTCTTATACCAACAAAATTATTGGGGGATAGAAACTTCGAAATAGACGCCTAAGAACTTGATAGATGGATGGATTGACGGGAGAATAACCGAGAAGTCGGTTCCCAGTTTGTTGGTCAATGTTCGCCCGTTTCTCCTCAGTGACTAGGGACAGTTTAGCTAAGAATTAGTTATTGGAAGTACACCTAATGCATTTCCATTAACTATCCATTTATTAGAAATTATTAGTGTTGATTAAGGGTGGTTTTCAATGATGTTTAAGATCGTCTCGTTGTCCCTTGATGGGAAATAGTTGGAATAACAATAATTATGTGACAAAAATAGAAATAAACAATAGTTTGATGATTTTAAAGCATATAATTACATATTATGTGAGGAAATGTATGGAAAGTAAAGTGGCGTCGCATTGCAACTTTCCACTTAAGCAACCTTAGAAATTAGGTCACTAAAGTTTTCTAAACTTCCTTGTTCCTCAAACTATGGATTTAGTTGATCCTCATTTTCAGTTGGCTTAAGTTAAACAATTGAACCCACAATAAAACCATTGATACTCAGTTTTACTGTCGTAATGATTACTTCAATATCATATCTATAAAACGATAATGAAAACGGTTTTCAAGACTTTAACTTATTTAAATATTACATTTTTAAACTTTATCCGTTTCAGCGTATTTTACATTGTAAAAATTTAAATAGAGAATTGGCTGATGTTGGAATGAATAACTAATTAGTTCGATTATTCTTAAATTTGCCGATGTTTGTTTCCAATGACGCTAATGTTAGGTTCATATGTCCCTCAACAAATACCATTGGGATTCTCGTTTTATTTTATCCATTGCTGTTTCGTTTATTGTTGTTCCAATTATTAATTGTTTATCACGTCATTCTAACTTGAAAAGTATTTAGTTTAAATTGTGTTCAAAGTACAAAAGTATTTATTATAACTTGTGAATTGTGTTTTTAGTATATTTTTTTACGATTTATTGTCTTGTATTTACTGGACAAGTAATAAATTTATAAAATTTTATGAATTTAAAAACTGGGAAGTCAAGTATGTATTATTAAATTCAGACCAGTTGTGGCTTATAACTCATCAGGTTATTATTATATCGTTACTATTTTATTGTAATTATTGGAACATAACTGTCGACTTATCGCTCAAAATGGATAAATGAACTCCATTGGATCCTTTACAGTTCTGGTGGAGCATGAATTCCCATAAATATGAGTCACTGTATGCCGTCAAGTTAAAAATGGTCTGAACTAAAAACCAACTAATGGTCTGAACGAAATAGTATGTAATTACTAAAAATTATACCGAATATCAACTTCTAATAAATAGTCTGGGAATACTATCGAACAGACTATTAATTAATTATAACCCTCCACTACCTTCTCTGGATCAAGGGTGTGGACTGTATTGTTGATGTAACTCTGGTCTCGTAGACAATGGTTAGAAACATTCTGACTGGACACTCAGATGTGAGAAGAGCTCCAGCCACCAAGGAGACAATATATTCTCACGGTACCGTCAAGGAACATGTAACTCACAGAAACGATGGGGGACTTAAGTAGTATGTTGCAAAGAACGATCGTCGATGATAGGACTGGTGAATATAGAGCACATAGAGTGTGCAAAAGGTCTGTAGCTCAGGGAGTAGAGGCACAGGTCTTTGCAACCTGGGAACTGCGGCGGCGCCGGTTCAAATCTGCCCTGGGGAGTTGACTTTTATTTCTGTTGTGGTCCCACGACCCCCCACCATAGTATTAACGTGGTACCTCGTAGACAACCTCCCGTATGTCAATTTCCTGCATCTATTTTTACTTAAACACTTTCCACAATATGGGCATGTCAGTTACATTTATTTGGGTTCCAAGCAATGTAGGAATCGCAGGGAATGAACTAGCTGATCACGCTGCAAGAGAAGCACTCGCGCTTCCTGGATGGGGTAAAGCCATTTTAACTCCATCAGAAATGAGCTAACCTCTTGGAAATGAAGTCAAAGATAAATGGCAATATTTGTGGAACGAAAGCCCAATGAGTAAATTGAAAATTATTAAGAAGGATGTCAAGCCCTGGGGTACTCCAGTCGCAAATGCCGTAGAGAGGAGGTTGTACTGACCAGGCTGAGAATAGCTCACACGAGGCTCACCCACTCCTATCTTATTTCAAAAGAAACGCCTCCGAACTGCCAGTAATGCAACAATAATCTGAAAATAAGCCATATTTTCCAAAAATGCCCATATTTCACACCACACCTCAATAGCTTAGGACTAAATCCAGATATTCCAAAAACTCTCGGAGACAATGATAAAACAATAGAATTTGTGTTTCAGTTTCTAAAATCACAAAATTTACTGACAAAAATATAACATTGAACAGAAGAAAAAAAAATAATCAAATTAAAAAATAAATAAAATTAAACGAATATAATCAAAATTAAATGGGATATAAATGGCGTTGATGACCAATGAAGTTTGGCACCACTAAACAAAAACAAAGAAACTTCGTAATGAGTACATGTATAAAACTGGAGGTGTGTCGAAAACAGAGGTTCCTCCAGAGATGACGTACCCCAGAGATGATCGGTCTCAGGATAATGGCGTGGAAGAGCTAGTGAAACACGCCAAGGTGCCTTGAAAGGGGTTCCTTACCTAAAAGTAGGAAGATTCCCATTCAAAGAACCCTACAAGGGAGACAACTGCAGAAACCAGCTTTGCAAGTCATATAAACCTATATACCTCCTTGTAATGAGAAAGTTCCGCGTGAACTTCATTATGATCAGGCGTTCGCCAGCTGCTAGATGAGCACATCATTGACGGCAATACGCCTCCAGGAAAAGCAAGGGATGATATGCTGTGATACTATGCTGAGAGTGTGTTTGGACGCATTGGGAGCACTATATCTTGCTGCTTTTTAACGTATTCTCCCCCTTCAAAAGCGTCTTTTTGCCTTTATAATTTGAGAAATGTGAAGCATTTATCAATATATATGCCCTAGTTATATATGTCTTAGTTTGAAATTATAGTAAAATATACCGTTAGTGCTTTCTTTATCAGAAATATCAGGAAATACCCAAATAATAATTAGTTTTAATTTTTTTAATTATACTTTGATAATTTTTAAATTTTTATGTTGTTATTTTTTTATTTATATTTTTATATTGCTTACTGTGTTTTTTTATTTTTATATGAATAGTAGTATTTTTCATTGGTTATTATGCTAAGAAAAACTATATATTTTATTATAAAAGGTAGTAAGATGTGACAAATTATTACTGATGATCTATTTGAACCAACGTAGCAATGTTCTGTATTCTATTCTTCAAAAAAGAAAGCAGTTCTAGGATATATTATTTTTTTCATTTTATGTCATTTAATTATCCTCTGTCTTTTGCGAATTAATAATAGGTTATACCTATTCTGAGTTATGAATTCTCAATTTCTAATGGCAGACGGCTTAGGTTGGCCGTACTTCAAACAGAAGATAGCTTAAACAAGAATGTTCTTTTCCACAAACCTACGTTTTCTCTGTGACGTGGGTTTATCACTGAGTGCCCAAACAAATCGAAGTGACAAGATGCACGTAAATACGTACCCAAATAATAAGAGAGTAAATAAACCCGTACCACAGCAACCCCTGAATGAGATCCGAACCGTTTGGGATCTTAACCATGACATTACACCATCTCATACGACGATTGCCACCACCGAGGTTTTGATCAAATTCAACGTGCTTGCACTGCCACAGCTACCATACAGACGGACCTAGCTCCCAACATCTTATTTTTATTCTCGTGAATCATAAAATACCTGAGAGGGAAGAGATTCGACTTGATTTCAGCGGACAAGGCATCCTAGACGAAGTGCCTTAAAAGTCTTCATCTCGAAGAGTTTCAGGGAGGCTCTGAACAATGGAAAACGCTGGGAGTGGTGTATTGGTGCCGGGGGATCTTATCTAAAAGCTTTTTAGTCCATTGTATACAAATGTTCTATACATTTTTGATTCAGAGTCTTGAAACTTTATAAACAGACCATGCTTTATAACCATACAGTAAACTGAGTGAGGTCTATAAGATAATTCGAATAATATTCGGTTATCACTATTTTATAGGGTAAGCAAAATGGAGTAAATCTGCCAAAATGCGCTTTAAAACGATTGCTCCAGGCTTGAAATTTTTCCTTGTTATCCCAAGAGCTACGATTTTAGAGGCAGACACCAAGATTAAAATGACGGAACTTAACAAATAGAATTGTGTATCCAACAAAATATTACTAGCCTGCTTCACTAGTTTGTTCCCTTATTTCTGATTCAAAAATTAATTAATTAAATTTTATTTTACTGTGCAACCTTCGAAAACACATTAAATATAATTTCATCATTAAAAAAAATTTTTCGTAGTTAATTTCTTCGACTTCTATTTGTAAATATTATCTTTAAAATTCATTTCGTTCTATTTATATATTTTTTTACAGCCATTCTGCTTTAATATTGATTTAAAGAGTAGAGGGTGGCGTTAAAATAATTTCTATTACATATGGAGTGTCATAATTGATTAGTATATTTTGTTTGTCGCAAGAGGGGCTGTTAATAACATTAACACCAGCGGTCAAAACCGCTGATACTGTCGTGGTGTTTAGGAAAATCATGACAGTGGTCATGATTTAATGACAGTGGTATTACTGATGTTCGATTTGTACAACTTTTGTGCCTTTATTTTTAATATTTACTTTTTATTGGTATTTAGAAATATCAAAATAGTTTATAAATCATGTTTGAATGCAACTGACTAAATAAGTTTTTCCATTGACTTCTCATGACTTGACTTACCATTTTTCTTAAATTTGACTTACTCATGTATTTACCTATATTACTTAGTGTTTCTTGGTTGCATTATTTTAAGCTGTTGGTTCTTTTTTTTTGTGCTAAATATGTACATTAGAAACCATTTAGACGTTTTCATGATTGTTAAAAAATCACGCCATTGTACATGGACTTTGCAAAATAATTACTTGTTTGCACTCAACTTATCATTTATAATTTATCATATTATTTTAATTTCCCTTTTATATGTGACTGAAAAAGAATTTGTGCACAGCTAAATGATCTAATAGTTCTATACATGTAATTATAAAAAAAAAAAAACTAGAAAAAAAACTAAATTGATCTAAATGCGTAAAAGCTATTTAAAGGGGAGCATTGTTTATCTGCCTGTATGGGAGGTTCAATCAAAATATTGTAGCTCCAAGCGCAAAGCGGGTGGGCAGTTTGCCTCAAGAGGTTTGGGAATACCTCGCCATTCGTTGTGTTGTGGAGCTTCTAGTTTTCTACTCACAAAGTCTATATTATTCTGTAGCTGGGCCATTTCCTCCCTGCAAATGGAAAAATCACTTAGCTTGTCCAAACATAGTCCATCGCAAGCCTATCGCTGGCAAATTGTAATTTTTTTTTTATGAAGTAAAAGAAAACTACAGAAGTCATCACATTGCTTTTTATACACAACTAAATAAATATTTAATATATATGTAATTAATTATTTTATATTGAATAAATATTTTAGAAATAAAATTAAAATTTATTACTCTTCTATGGTTGGGTAATAGGGAGAGATTTTTTAATATTATTTTTTTTGGTTTCCTATACTAATAGATCAAATATCTGGAAGAAATATTGAATTTTAAGATTATTTTTTGAAATTATATTAATTGTTTTTGCTATTCTAGAGAAACAAATTTACTATCATAAATGACGTATTGATAATTTATTCAAATTCCTTTATTCCTCCTCAAAAAAAAAAAAAAAAAAAAAAAAAGGTCTTATTAAAGACTGATCGAAAATAAAATTGAACTGTTTATTGGGCCACCAAACTGTATACACTAATATTTTTTTCCCATTGTCTCTGGAACAGTCCAGTGTAAAACAAGAGAGCTAGAATTAAAATGTGTGTAGAAAAAGTTAATTTTAAGAAACAGACAAATATGAGAAAAATTATTCGTCCGCCGCAAAAAATTAAATTTGGCCTCATAATACATTCACAAGGTAGTCACAAAAAAACTTTTAGGCAAAAATGACGATTATTTCAAATGTATCTTATCTATAAATTGTTTCCTGTCCTCAATGTAGAAAAATTATTATAATCTCATAAACGGAGAGGATTTTAACATACTACCTGATTCGAGAGTTAAAATAAGAGCTTTGTATTATTGGTTTCTAATTTTGAAAAACTTGGTAAATTTTTGCTAAGTTATTTGGATGGACTTTCTGAAGACGTAAGGGAACTGAATGAAGAACAGGAGGAGTGGTTCCGGATATCAAGATGGTGGAAAAGAGATATCAAGTTGTAACAGGTAAATGAGAGCCGGTTTATTTATCATAAATGATCAAAAAAAGATTTAAAAAAAAAACGATTTCTTAAAGTATTTTTCGTAATTTTTGTTGAGTTTGGTCAATTCTATTTTATTTTCATTTATAATTCTATTCCTATTCTAAAATAAACGTTTCTGTGTATTTAAAAAAAATAAATACTACATTTTGAGCTTTCCAGCCTGTATTGATTACATTTAAGCTTGTTAGGCGTTTTGAAATACTTAATATTTTCTTCATCAAGCACTAAATAAAGAAATTATTTTTTAGTTATTTAGTTTACAGTATTTTAGGTTAAATAATTTTCCCTCCTTCCAAAAAATTTATATATTATGATAATTTTTCTCACAATATATATATATTGGCTTTACTTCAAAAATGAATCGATAAAGTAAATCTGATATTTTTCTATTATTTAAAGTACTTGGATTATATATGTTCGACTCTGAAACACTTATGTGACACTTAAAAACACTGTTCCCTTGTGTTAGGGTACGTCCGAGATGCACGCTGGTTTTCTGAGTCAGACAGTCGACGTTCATATAATACTTTGTACTCTTATAATACTAAGCGGAACTGGCCATAATTCACCAGCGTGCATATATGCACTAGCAGCCTGACTCAGATGTTTACCGGAATAGTTTGTTCAATCCGGTTTCAAATGACCTGTAATAAGAATTAAAATTTTAAATGGACTGTGCTTATTAAAGCGATCTCCAGTACTAATGATCCACTAAGAAAAATATTGGAAAGTACTCACTGACAATGCTCATAGCGTAGGTTAGGATGACGGGAACCAGATACCCACTTTCATTCTCTACTTTTAATGATTTCTCTGGATTCTGGTCCATAATAATTGAACTAATTATATAACCAAAAAAAAAGGAAAAAGAATAAACCTTTATTGTACAAAGGATTGTACGAAGACCGATACGGCCATGGTCGGCGCCGACCACAAGACTGACAAAAACCAACGTGTATCTTGAGCGTACCCTAACTGAAGAATAACATGAGATTGAATCAATATACATGGAGGCAATATGTCTAGGGAGAGCTTTAAAAGTAGTGTAAGTCCAAAAAGAATCGTGTTTTACTCCACTCCAATTTATTGTAAAACAAATGATTTTGAGTAAATTTTAAAATCTTCAACGGGGTGTAAATCAATCTATTTCAAAAATTTTCTGGTCTATATTTTTTTCTACTTTCCCTTCCATCACTAGACATGATATGCTATTTTCTCAAGACATTAATATGAAATTATTTCAAGTTCAACTCATTTTTCACCTTGCACCTGCAGCAGCACATGAAACTTTTTACTACATATATTATTTTGTTTAATTAAATTTGATTGCTTAAATGGAATTAGTAATCTTAATTATTACTACAATTAATTAATCTCGTGATAATGTAATCCCAAAAGTGAATTTAAATAAATTAAAAAATAGAAAATGGACTCGACTGGTTTTGCAATGCAACGCCTCATACCAGAATCATGATACACAAATATAAAAAACAACAAGATCATGTTATGCAATTAATATGGTAAAATGTATAATTAAAAGTATTGTATTATAGTAGAATTTTTAATGCTAGGCCTGATGTTTATCACTTCATCCTTAACAGTTTGCTTTAGGTTTAAAACCAAATTATCCCATTCTTATGATAACTTTACCAACATGATGGAATTCAGCATTGCATCAAACAGTAAATTGTTGCGTTTTTACAATCTCATGTCATGAAAAGTTTTATTCTATTGTTTATTTATTTTTATTATTAAATTCACAATGGTGAAAACTTAAAAATGAGGGGTAGCAACAACAGTGGGGAAAATGGGGGTGATAATTTTTAAAACTAAAATCTTAACGTAATCAGTTTGTATTTATGCAATAAAGATTTAATTTGACTATCGCATTAACCTAAAATACAAAGTATTACCTTGGTTCACTCTATGCAGCATAATCATAGTTAAATGCTCTGACGTTTTTAACGCCACAAATAAACTACAAGTATTTGTAAAATAATTCATGACAGGTACATTAGCTTCATGATTAGAAAAAGTGTAATTATGTTAGGTTTAAATTTATCTGTTCAAAGTTTAGTATTTACATTTTAATAGAAAAAATGCAACAACTATATAATAAAAACTACATTTTTACTGTATTACAAAAATATTTTTCAAATTTAAATTTTTTTAAAATTCATTTTTACATTACTAATTATATTGTACGAGAATATTGATTCTTGATACATCTGTTAACAATTCTTTACTGTTCAAAATGTTCAAGATACCAATTATTTTTTTCCACTCAATAGGTTATGCACAAAATTGATTTTGTGTACTTCTTACTTATTAGCTAAATTAAATACGCCAATAAAGCTTCATAAAATTATATTCAACATGAGTGAGAACTGATTTTTTTTTTTTTTAAGTTCGCTTCAAGTTATTTCCATAACTTGCAAACTTCCTCAAGGCAATGAGCAAAGGTTCCTTTCATCGTAGTTCGGTGTTCTGGAGATTTCCACCATCGAGCGAAGTTCTTTGCAACTATTCCACACTTTACTCAGTCGCAGAAGGAGGCTTTGATTCTCTCGTCTCAGATACACGGCTTCTTCACTGAAAAGGTCAACTACCAATTCTAGGAAATCTATTACCGACGCTAGGTAATAGGGATATTACTAAACTATTAGAGTCATATGACTCAAGAAAAAATGTAAAATATTTTAAACTAATTAAGTTTTACAACTAAAAGTTTACGAAGATAATCTTCTACTTTTACTAAATACAAATAAACATTTAAAAAATGAACTATGACCTACAACCACTAAAACCCTAGAAGAGTCGGGGGTAGAGAACAGTGTAAGAAAGTATCGTTTCTGGACCAAAGGTTGTGCAAGGAGTTGATGTAGTTTTTCATAATTTTTCAGGCTGGATTTGCCCCAGGTGGGTCTCCCAAACCCAAGGTCAATCCACTGCTAATATTACAGAATATATAATATTAGAAAATAAACTAATATAACAGATTGAACTAAAATAATAAAATATAATATATGATAAATATAATGATAAACTAAAAATAAACTAGAACAAACTAATATAACAGAATAAACAACTTTTTTTATAAACAGTATCAACACTGAAAATAAAATAATAATAATAATAATAGTCATATTTATGTATAGATATTAAAACATAAAATTGTCATTATTTATAAAATAGTTTTATGAGCTTTTTGGTACTTCAAAGGATTAATATTAAATTAAAATTCATATTTAAAAAAATATCTCTTTTTTCTGTTACCGTAAATATTTATTTTATATATAATATTTTTATTTTCTTGAGACTGGTTTTTATTGTTTAAATAAAAGTTTTAACATTTAATCGAAAAGTGAGAAATAGGTAATTAGACACAAGCTTATTGATAAATTAATATGATTCCCTATTGTTTCGTAGGGTGATTTGACTAAAATTAATAATAGCTTTGACAAAATAGCCTGTAAAAAGTTTGTAAATTATTTACAATTATTGTTTAACATTTATTATGATTACATAAATTATTATTTAAATTATTGAATGTGGGATGTAAATTTATATTTAAGCATACCTTATTTATATTATATTTATTCGTGATAATATTGTTTGTAAAAATTATTAAAAATTAAGGTATAATAAAATCTGTTATTTAATAGATTGTCCTTGAGGATGGACGAGTTGGTTGTAAACGTTGGGAATTTAAAGAAATAATAAATAGTGTTTTGAGACAACTTGGAATCAAATTAATTTATTTAAACAATTAAATATTTATTTTTATTACTTTACTTCGTAAATGACAAGTAATAATGGATAATACTTTGCTTTCGTTAAAAATTATTTTCCACATTAGCATAAATCTCTTGAAAATTACAGGATACACAAAAATTTAATATCGTTTTGATTTTTATACCCTAAGTGGATTTTATTTATATGATTCTCTCTCTCCTTACCCCTCTCTCTATTCATTTCTCTCGCCCTCGCTATAAATTATAAATTGTTTAAAATTTTAATCAAAAATTTTCTAATGAAGTTAGAAATTGACAGGGGGCAGGCTGTACAGTACCCGCAATACTGAACGGTAGTGCGGGTCCAGAGGCCGAGGAGCACGTGTAACAAACACACGCTAGGTACCTTCCTTTAGTTAACTTGTTCTATATTTTAGCTTAAAAAGGGATTTCCGTAATAGAAATAATATATATCATTATACAGATCCCTGAGCAATATAAAGTAATATGGGGGAAACTTGTCAAAATGCTAACTTTAAAATTTATTTTAAAATTGGACCATTTGTAATGAAACTAAAGTTTTATTTTAGTTCTTGATATTTCACATCCTTTATTCTTTATCCTGGAGTATTAACAGTTAATTTTAGGATATTTGAATACAATTATATAATTATTATTATTGGAGAATTGCAAGAGTTTGAGATACATATGTAATAAATGGAGCTTAGAGAAATAACCATATTGAAATTCACTAATATGCATGATTAGCAAACTGGAATACTTTACCTTGTAAATTTTTTCTTCATTCAGATTAAATGATAGATCTGTATGTGTAAACATTTGTCTGAATGAGGTAAAAATTGAATGAGGTATTACCAGTTTGCCTGTTACCTGTTTTTTTTCACTTTACACTCCGTCTCCTGCGTTGATTGCGTTAGGCACTATTGCTCTGTCATAAATTTTTATTTTAGTTGTTGGTTAAATCTCTAACTAAAAAAAAATTCCTTGGTGAAGCTACTTTATATTGTAGAACAAATAATTCCAACTTTATTGCATTGATAAAATTTTACTGATCGAAAATAAGCTGCGTTGTTATATCTCTTTATTGTGTTACATGAAGAAACAAAATAAACTATATTTCCATCAACATTATTCGAGCATGATAGACTTTGTTGTATTATTGGTCGGTCTGCTCTCCTATAGCCTAGAATGTTTCAGTAGAGGACGTCAATATTTGCTCTTGGTATTATTTTATCATCGATCCTTTGAGCCACTTACTTCTATTAGGCATTTCTCCTCTTTGCTGGACACAAATCATCGGTGTTCTGTAAGAAGGGCGTATTCAATAAAGAGTTTTTTTCTCCATTTTTACTGTAACAGACATTGGATATGGATATCCTCAACCATATGAAACACAATCAGGAATGTTCCAGGCACTCAAAAAAATGTCCATAATCTAGGTTTTTCATCAAAAATGGATTTTTCAGACCAGATGAACTAATAAATGTATTATCCTGAAAGTCGTTGGATCGACTTTTTTATATAACACCGACGATATGTGATCAGCCACACCACATTTATAATTATTGTGCAGCTTAGAAACAATGGCACAATGACTTCTTCTTCCCCTAGTTGGAATGAAAACCCTACAAACATTAATTATTCTTCAAATAATAGATGCCTTTTGGAAGCAAGGAGCCATTTCAGATTCGACCTGGAAAGAAGTCATGGCCGAATCTTACAATAAATACTATTCTGACTAAAAATGTTATTATATTTAAGGTAACCAGTCCTTCCTGCCCTAATTGGATTAAATAAAGGCTTCAAAGCCAATAATTAACAACAATACAATTAGTGTGTGAATTATATCATACAAACTAAAATTCCAACTGTAATCTAAGATAATTAATATTTATGGTATCAAAATTTATGATCTGCAGATATTTTTATAAATCGAATTTACTTCTTATAAGACGTTTAATTCAAACCTAGTATACTAAGAGGTATTGATAGCGTAGTTGGTCACTGTTTGTAAAAAAAAATACAAAAATTTTGTAAAGATTTTTAACTGATGTATCGGTTTAGGCTATTGTAAAAAAAAAAATAAGATCATGAAAGTGGTGGGGGGATTTTTCCTCTTTAAGAATGAAATAAATTCTCAAGAATTCTCCTAGGGAACGAAATATTTTGAATATACCAGAAATAAGATCTAAAAATGTCAAGGATTTTGGGGCATGGAAAATTTTTCCATTGACAGCCTAAGAGAATGTTAAAATTAATTTCTTGGAGCCACAGCGAATAAATATTGGTTGGCTCATGTGAGAATTGAATCTACGAAGTTCTGAACTAATCACGTCTTAACAATGACGTCATCAAATCTCGGATTGAACTGGTATCATAACATACAGGTTATATGTTTTATTACATACAAAACTCTTATTTGATCCATTTCGGAATAATAATATAGAAATTAGAGTGTTGTAGCCGCAATGAAATAAGAGATTAAGTAAAACTTAAGAAATGCAGTTTGAGATAAAAGGAGTTGCATAGAGGAATATAGCTAATTTTTTTTAATCAGTACTTGGCAATTAAATTATAACCATGATTGGTTTTTTGGAGTCAACCTCATTTTTCTTTTGAATATTATACGAAATCAAAATAGAAGTTTTACCATTTTAAGAGCTCGATTATTGTTTTTAAAGTTCTAATTGATAAAATATATAAAAAATGAAAACTACCAACTACATAGAAATTAATCAAAAAAATCCTTTATAAAAATACTTGCAGACCTTTGAAAAATATTTATCAATCCGACTAGAAGTGAGATCAAGTTTCTAAATACATTCATGGATGCAGTGTAATCCTGATAGATATCACACTACTCTACAACACACACATTTACAGTAAGATAAAAGTTTACATTACGTGAATTACATTTATCTTTACAATATATAAAGCAAAATCAAAACAAAATGGGTAAAAGAAAAGGAAGAGATTGCCAAAATGTTTACAATAATGCAATGAAGCTACAAAGATAGAGAGGTTAGCCATTTACCAAAGAGATAAGAAACAGAGAGATAAGCAGGTGGGCGACAGCTAAATCAGGCACCATGCCACCCTCCAGTCTGGAGCCGGGCCATTTCTAACTACATGTGCTCCTTTATTCCTCTTTAAATAAATAAACTTACTTTAAACTTTTTTTTTACCATTTGTTAACTCTTTGAGCCAATTGGTTAATTTGATTGTAATTCTCTATGATTTTGTTTTCTAATCTCGTAAGGTTTCATTAAGTAGAAGATTGATTTTGGACTGATAGATATTTAAATTGTATGGCATAAATCCAAAACTTTCATGATATCCACCCTGTTTCGAAATAAATATTCTCTTTTCCAATGAATTTTTAAAAAAATGTCATTTTCAGTAGGTCCGAGTAACTAGATTACCGATTTAACTACTTAATCCTCTAATTTGAAATATTGGGATTAAATCATTTTCCGGTCAAGTAAATACTTCATTTCACCGCCATTACGGAAAATATCGGATTTCTCAATCTATTTCTTACGTACTTCAGGAACACAAGTTCTAATCAATGCCAGGTAAAAATTGATCAATTATATAGTAAGATAAGCTTGGCCCGGCTCGCTAAAGAGCGAAACAACGTTAATTACGTTACAATATGTCGGATCACTCACCTGTTCTCTTTTCGGTTTTCTTTTCAGTTTAACGGAAACGTCAACTTTAACTTTGGGCGTTTTTTTCGACTCCTTGGTTCCTCCTGGGCAAACTTTTAACCTCACTAATATATCCTCTAAATGTTTGCCTTATTATGATCCTAAGCTACACCGGTTTCAGAACTGCAACTTTTGATTTTCTTTTTTATTTGTTCAGTCATATTTGTTTTTTCTTTCTTTTTTTAATGGATTTATATAAGTATTAATATCACTAGATTTTGAAATGTCAATATCTGGATTGAACACATCAATCTTGAAATTTTTTAACACCTTACAATCCAACTACATATATCTTTCTATTCAATATAATTGGGTTAAGGAAGGAAATATAGAAATTTATTAATCCCCAAAAATATATAAAACAACTATTGGTGATAGACGTATAAGCCGCTGTTAAGACAATACACAAACATGTTGATAAATTTAAGAATTTTAAATAAGCTATAATTTTTATAGTTTCTATAGTTCTGGCTGTTTTCCTTTTATTTTATTTATTTTTTTGTCCATTATTGGAAGGAAGCTTTTCTGGCATTTAATCGCATCATTAATGATCACTTTGGATATCCCATCCCTGCCATCTCCTCAGTGTAATATTTAAAATTTTGATTTTTTTTTTTAAGTGCTTAATTAAAAATTTGCTTTTACCATATCACTTTGCATTCCGATCTCATAGAAGATTCAGCAGCTTCCACCATGCCTATTCTCTTCCACTTGAAGCTCTGTTCGTCTTCCAGAAAAACTCTTCTTGGTCCGTCCTAATCATGTGCTGAACCAGTTTGAGTCCTACCCCTCCAGTGTGATTTTCTCCGTCTTGATTTTGATATCAGCCAGAGTAGTGTTGTAGTGAAGTCATACTTTGTCTTCCCTTTTTTTTTATAAGCAGCATAGCTCTAAACGAACTTAGTTATACTTATGTACTTCGATGGGAGGGATTCGAAACAATATTATAAAACAGAAAGGAAGCGTGGTTTAAAGGCGTTCATCATTCCTGTTGGAAACCTATCTTCAGCCGAGGATTCCTCACCGTAACATTTGTTTTACATTTCCCATTCTTTGTCTCATTTCCATCTGAATCTACTTTCATTTATATAAGAACCCAAATAATTTAAATATGCACTTGTTCTGATCCTTATAACCCAGTATTCATTTGGACTCTGGTTTGATTCCTATATTGATAGCTAAGATGCAGTTTTTTATTCAGATCATTGATATCATTAAGGATATTCTGGTAATTTTTGTTTTTTTATAATATAATCATCAGCTTTTTCAAAAAGTAAATAGAAAATGGGCTACCTATTTTGGTGTCGTAGTTTAAAATCTAACATTTTCACTTTTGCACTTTTCAGTGTTACATTTAGGATCAATGTGGGTAGAAATTGGCTCAGTTGGCTGACCTTGACATATTCTCTGCGAAGTTAAAAATTCTTGAGAGTAATGGTTGCACGTTCTTACAAGTATTTCCAGTTTTACAGTAGAAAATGCTCACTATCTAAATAATCACCGAAACATAACATATATAAATGATTAATAATAATTTAGTGAGTGATATTAATACACATTTAAAAAAACAAATTGAAAAATAGATAGGTCTAGAATTGAAACCGATGTAGCACTATAGATTCTACAAAGGCATGATGAAAATATTTTTGGCGAATTTCGAAAAGGGGGTTTTGCCTTTTACCCATTTTGCAGGGGGATTGGATAGCACATCTTACTTGTGTCTCGCCGCGGACTCCTCGAGTTTCCTCGTCAGCCCTTGGCATTCCGCGTTTAGTTTTTCCATTAGTTCAGTCTGTGACTGGATCAGGCCTTCTAGCTCGGACACACTTTCCGCTGAAACCCATCGTTTTATCAGAACATCCAATGTTCTATTATAGAAATTCTGAGGATTTTCATAGAGAAATTGGACAACAGTTTATATGTTTTATTTATTTATTTTTTTATATCTTCTAACTGAATATAGTAGTGCAATTATTGATTGTTTTACTGTTAAAAAAAATAACGGATAGATTTAAGACTGTTAGTTGTTCTAAATGTATTTATTTTATTTTATTTTTTCCCTAAATTCCGGATTTATAGCTCACAATATAAATACACTTAATAACTTAATGAGAGAAAATATAGTTGACATTTTTATAGAGGCCTGTAAGGATCCGGGTTTCAATATTCAACAAGAAATATAAGTTGGCCGTAGCTTAACATGGGGAGATGGTCGGGGGTGTGGTCAGCAAATAAACAAAAACTTATTTATTTGTGTCGACGTTTTGACCTGAATCTCAGGTCTTATTCAGGACTAAAAAAAAGAGATAATAACCATCACTCAGAGAAATATGAAAATAATATATTAATTCATTGTTATGTATATTTCCAAATTTCTTTGCTTATTATTTTCCATTATTTTTATGTTTCTCTGAGTGATGGTTGTTATCTCACTTTTTTTTTTATTGCCCAGGCGAAGACCTGAAATTCAGGTCGAAACATCGGCACAAAAAATTAAGTTTTTGTATATTTGCTGGCCTTGCCCCCGGACCATCTTCTCCTCAAACAAGAAATATAAATGAAGAAAGCTAAGTGATGGTTATTTTTATAGTTTGTGAATATTGTCCTGTCAAGAACTACAAATTGAACTTATAACTTATATTACCATTAAATCATTAACTATTGTTTTCTAATTTCTAAAGCAATACTTCAAAAAAATTAAGCAGACATTTATCAAGTTTAAGAGTTTTTCGATTATACACAAATTGTGTCGGTTATCTTCCTCTTCTACTTCAACTATGGACCAATAACACTGTAGTAGATAAAAATTGTAAGCAAAAGAAAGGCTATCGAAAAATATATTTTTTAATGAAAGAGCATAGAATTTTTGTTGTTGTTTGTTTTAAAATGAAACAAATATAATAAAGTAAAATTTAATAACAATAAGTTTTTGATCGAAATTAAATTGTAAATCTAAATTTTTCTTCTTTTGGTATGTTAAATCTTTTCATTTTTATTGTCAACCTTATTCTTGATATTTCATTTATCTTCTATATAGTTAAATATCACTTCATATTACATTTAACTTGTCACTATGTTCCACTGACATTGCTACAGAAATTAACAATAATTTTTCGAATAATTGTTTTCTAATTTTGGTTAAAAACTGCTGAGAAATGGCGTCTTTAAACTTTTTTTTTAAATATAGTTTAGGTTATATGTGTCACATTATCAATTTTTATTGCTTAATTATTTCTCGGACTTAATTATAATGATAATTAAGAACAGTATGAACTTAAAATGTCCAATTCTTTCAAAAAATCCTCGAATGAATTTCTTTTTTAATTAAAAAAAAAATTATAAATTAACAAAATATCGAAAAATTGGTAATCAAAAGAAGCAAAATTCAAAAAATGACAATTAGTATATTTTTTAAATTATCACAGATGTAAAAGGCGTGAGCCAGCTCACAGACCAACCAGTGTAAAACTCATTTTCACCTCAATAAAAATGAAATCAGCAATAAACGCACTTTACCTATGATATGCTTCCAAAAATGTATCAAGCGAAAATTATTCTGTTCATCACTTACTTGTTATATATATATATATTGTCCCTTAAGTTATGATATCTTGTAATTACAAAAAAATCAACAAAATGATTTTAATGCTTTAATTTTTTTTTTAAATTAAGGCATCATTCTGTTGACATCTCATCTTAACCACCATTTTAGAGAAGAATGTAATTTTTCCTGACATAGAGATGACTTTAGAATGAAGCATTACTTTTTTTTTTTTTTTGAAATTGGAGTTTTCTCAGCTTAAGCGACAATATATTTCTTATACTATATTTTAAATGGGTCTTGAGATCACATGATTTTAGCATTCTAAATACTTCCATTATAGGTTAAATGAAATAAACTTAAATGGTATATTCAATATGGATTCAATAATTGTGCTTTAGGCTATTTGTTACGCTATTATTAATAAGTCATTGGATGAATTAAGAATTTAATGACATTTTCTTTGACAAACATTCATCTTCAAATAATTTAAAAAATTATTTTCTATCAAACTTAACACTAAAATTCATTTCTGTCTGTTCTATAAGTCTTAAAATTAATTAACTAATTTAGTAAAGCAATGTATTAGGTCTTTTTTTGTTTCGCTTATCGCCTAGCAAATATAAAGATAAATCCGCTCCATCCTAACCGCCAGCAAAGTGTTCTCGTGTTATGTTTGATAGAAATTAATTTTCAAAATTCTCAGATGTATGTTCTATGTGATGGTATGGATCGATGCATCGGATCCCTATACAGTTAGGGAGGGCCGTTCTGACATCGTGGAACGGAACGTGATATTCCACTAACTATCTAATTTTGTTTCAGTCTCATATTCGTTACCTGATCTGACATATTAAACGTTGACCAACAATTTTTGTTCCGTTCCTTCGTCGTTCTGTTCCAACCTTTCAATTTTAACACAAGACACCCGCTTTACAAACTCCGAAAATTAATAGACAATTAATTAGTTCTGTTATCAGATTCTAATTTTAAACACTTCTTCCGATTGGTGTATCGATGTATTGTATGCAAAACTATATATATCTTATTCTCTTATTGATGTATCCCATCGCGCACAGGTAAGTAAAAATAAATTAAATTATTTTTATTTCCTTAAATACTCCTGATTTTAAATTATAAAATTATGCATTTGTGTAATTTATTTTCCTTATATATACACTTGAATCAGTATCATAGGAAAAATACAAAATAATAAGAACTATTTTTCTTAAAAAATACAATTAATTAATTTACTCGTAAACTTGGACTAAAAATGCATCCCAAACACCACACGAAAACAAAAAAATGACACCACATAAAAACATTTTAAACCGTGAAAACCATCATAAATACAGAAAGTTTGTGCTAGAATGAAATCTCAGGTTGGAACGAAAACGAAATAGAACGACACCTGACAACGTTCGGAACGACCGTTCCGTTCTGAAACGGGGCATTCCTAAATGAGCGTTCTTGTACATAAACTGCAAACCATATGTGTTTTTTTTTTGTTATACATTTATAATTAAAATATTAAAATGTTATTAGTCGTGATCAAGTCCTGACATTATAATATAGTATAATCTAAAGATTTAAAACAATTTGAATTATTCTGTCCTGAAGTATGTATTTCATCTTTGAAACCATATTTATAAAGCCTTTTTTATTTTTAGTTTCGGATTGATCTAGGTACCTAAAAATAGTACTACTAATATTGAAATTTATATACTAGTACTTAAAATATACTATCTTTATTTAGTATATAATTCACTGATTACTTAATTAGCCAATTAGTAATCAATAGTCTACTATAGTAATATATAAGAAAATTTGAAACAAAGGTAAGATAGATATCATGGTTTGTATTTTTACTTTCTTCAGGTGGTTTTATGGGTTAACTTCAATCTAAACTAGGATTTTAAACAACATGTTTTTATTATTGGATTTTTTTTTTAACATCCCAGTTAATATAAAATAAAAAATTAGAAAAACGAATATGAAGCAATAATTACATAATAAATTTCTAATAACATATCATACCATTCTAATATTTATCTTCTAAACACAACAACTTTTCGTAGTTTTTACAAACAGTAAGCATATTATCATCAAGGCGAGAGCCACTTTTTGGATTGCCGAAAAGTCCAATTTGGGTCAAGAATGAAACAGCCATTAATGGTTTAAGGGGCTCACCATGTTTAGCGTCCATTTCCTTTATCATTGACGTAAGTTCATCAGCCCTCTTCGAATCCTTCGAAGTGGTAGAGTCCTTCGTCAGTTTAGCCAGGCTCAACTGTTAACATACCATTATACATAAATCTACAATATGGTCGACCTATTTTAAAAACAAAACTTGAAAACATGCTTGTAAATTTATTTTTTGCACGTTATAATTTTGGTGACCCAACCCTATCATAGAAAAAATGACAAATAAGTATTTTTCTTTTTATATCAATAAATAAAAAGAAAAACACTTATTTGTCTGTTTCTTGTGAACTGCCAATTGCGATCAAATATATATATATATATATATATATAATTTGAAAATTTGAAATTACAGAAATAGTAATAATAAATGTTCCTGATGATGGAGCGATGGTCCCGAAACGTAGTAATAGATAAATTTATCTTCTTCTACTTCTGACACGACAGACCGTGGGGGTCCAAGGGCTCGAGCGATGTACATCGGGCGTTTCTTGACGTGGTTTTCATAAGGTGGGTTTGTTACCCCTACGCCTATTTTTGTGATTGCCAACTATTGGCTGACGGGCTTCACAAATACCCAGGGGGAGACTGTAAGTGAGTATTGTTGATGTATGCTTGAAAAAATCCCGATTAGGGCCGGGGCTCGAACTCACAGGATTGGTAGATTGGCGTGTTACCACGCTGCTACAGTCGCCCCCGATAGTAGTAGATAAATTAAAAAAAGTTATTAATGGAAGAGTTTTCACTTTACCTCATCAGATAAAATTTGATAAATGTTAGACATAATACTTGAAATTGATCAGAATCAGAGCGAAACAGCATGATAAATACTTGGTATTTTAAAATAAAATACTTTTTTCTCGGATCTGAACTACTTTTAAAGAGGGACCACTATTAAAACTTCAAGCTTCATAGGCATTATCATTACAACGTTTACCGTCTTGTGCCTATGTTAAAATTAATGAACTCATACTACAGGAAGAACTTAAGATTTACTTTTATCATAAAGTAAAATGTTACAATAACATTAAAAAATAATTCTTACAAATTAGTAGTTTTTTACAACAAAAAATCAGTAGTGGTTACTGGACTCAATGAATAAAAATTGTTATAGCTAAAAGATATAAAGGAAAAGAGTATCAGAGGTGATAGCTACGATGTGCCACGTGGGGGGAATGAAGGGCCAATAATATTTATCTTCATCAATACAGAAAGAGGAGAGGGGTAGTTCAGTGAGTAAGGTGTTGTGATATTAACTCCTAGGAAAAGGATTCGAATAAGGCTGTGGCATATATTTTAGTAGTGAATTAACCCTGTGCCTTTCTGGAGCACCCCATTCTCTATAAAGTGGATACCCATAATGCACGGTTGGGCGTGATCATGAACAAATTACCTCCTTTTGTGTTGTTCATGAAACAGTAATTTCTTACAATGTGCTGAATCCCTTTCGTGGATTGTAGTGGTGCAGGTTTTTTCAGGTAATTCATAGAGAAGAAGGAACATGGGTGGATAGGTAAGCTAAACAATTGAGAGGGGCTTATGCCCGATAAAATATTTTGTTGTGACAAGTATAAGGGAAAGATCCAAAGACATATATGAATTCTCAAGAAGGAGAAGTCAGAAAGTAACTGCCGAACTTCCGAGAAACGTTACAGATGAACAGGGACCACCAAGCTGCATCTTATACACATAGGATCGTTATGTACCTTGTCATGCAAACCTCTCTAATAAATAAGGAACGACGTATGGAGAGTTATAGACTAGTATAGGTTTCCTGTTCCCACGGGGGAATACTTGAGATATAATGATATGAGCAATTTGATAACTATATTCTCAGATCATAGCCTACCTCTTTCTCTAGACCAGCAATGACATCAGCGAGCCTGATGTTCTCCTTCCTGCTGTAGAGGAGGTCCTGGTCGGCCCTGTCCAGCCTGGCTCGCAACGCCTGGACCTCGGCCTGCAGCCTGGCCGTCTCCTGCCTGCCCTGCCGCTCCGCTCGCTCGGTCGCCAGTCGAGAGGCAGACAGCTCAGCCTCCAAGCTCTCCCGTTCGGCTCCGGCGGTGAGGGCCTCAGTTTGTAATGTACCTGCAACATTTCACTCCTTCATCTAATAGATCCTCTAAGGACACTCCCTTTTAAAGTATTATAACTAACCTGTCTTAGTTGTCAACTCTTTCTTCAACTCTTCCATGTTGGCTGCTTTCTGTGCAAGCTCTCTGCGAAGTTCGGTCTCAGTACGGCGGGCCCTGTCTAGCTCTAGATTAAGCCTGTTAGCAGCATCCCATTGGGCCGCCAGATCACTGTTCAGCCTCTCCATCTGAACCACCAAGCATTTTGAGTGAGACAAAAATATTATTTTCATAAATAATCAATAGGATTCCTTTAGAACACTGTCCAAAAAGTATTAGTATTTAACTAATAATTACTAACCAAATTGTGTGAATATTCATATATCAGTGTGGTCCTAAGTTTGAAATTAATTAAGAAACTGTCACGCATGAACAAAAATTAAGATATTTAGGACGTCTCCGAATCTTTTTTAAAATTTATAAGTTGGCCGAGATTATTAAGGCGTCACCTTAACAACCTTCAGTCAAAGTCTGTGCCGGTTCGAATCTGGTCTAGGAACGTTAAAATTTATTTCGTTGAGGAACCATGGAATGAATTATGACCTTCCTAACCTGTTTGGAAGAGAACTGTGAAAAAAACACACCGTATGCCGGAAATATCCAGGTAGGAAAAAATAAAATACAAAAAAAAGTACAAGACACTTAGTGCTAAAGTTTATTCTTGGTATTAGTAGTAATATCTGGTTATTAGTAGTAATATTGAGAATAATAATAGAAAATAGAACTACAAATTATATGTAACTTTCGTGTTTTGATTTTGTACAATTCTTTATTAAATTGTGTATACCATGCCCACCGTAAATTATTTTTTGATCCTTTATAAGAATAAATACCTGCATAGCGTATCGCCTCTCTGCCTCACTCACCCGTCGTGCCGAGTCTTGCAGGGCTTCTCGCTGTTTCTCACTCATCCGATCGAGCTCAGACCTTAATCGCCGTACTTCCATCTCCAACTATTAACCATTAAATCTAACTGTAGTCATGTTTTATGGTCAAATATAACTTATTACTCCAATGCTTTATTTAAAAATTATTCATTCACATCTGGAGTTGTTCCCAAGAAAATTAGAAGAAAAAAAATGTATGCCCTAGGACCATTAAAATTTTAAAGTTAATAGTTTATTTAGATTTTTTTTTTTTTTTTTTTTTTTTATAAGGATGAAATAAAATAATAATTACCCCCAGAAACATAATACAACAGCTCTGTTGCTCCTATATAAATAACTTTATGTAAATCAGTATTACCCTTACCCAATCAATCTTGACGTCCATCGTTAGTTTTACTGACATTCAGACTGACTATGCAGGGGTTAATAAATAATAACAGATATTTTATAAATTTTAATTCTAAAATATTTTCTAAATAATTCTATGGGAATGTATAACAAAATTAAAAGTATAAAAAAATTATCCTAAATCGGAAAAGCACATAATGATGGAAAATCCCTTATTTGATGATTTAAGAATTTTACATCTGGCAATCAAAACAGGTATTTTAGTGGTTTTTATGCTTAAAAAAATATTGTAGAAAACCATCAAGTTTTCTATCACTTTGCAGTGATCATTATACCAATTAATGAATATATTTGCATAACCAATGGACGATTATAATTAAATTGTTTTATTTACATAAATTTTATTTTATACACTTATTACTACTTATTTTGACTATGGGATGACCAAATATAAAAAATACTACAAAGCAAGTATATACAAGTAATCAAAATTTTAAAAACACACAAGCTCTAAATAAAAAAAATATAATATTGGAGTGTTGCACAAATATGATATTATTTAATATAAAATATACTAAACTACACTTAGGCATTATTTTTTACATGTAAAACTACAATAATTTTCTGTACAATAAATATTTAAACATAATTTTTGTGTGTTACGGATATGACACAACAATAAAGATCTCCTGCACTAGCTTTATCATCCATTAGATTTTGAATAATAAAATAACAATTGGTATAGTGCTCTAGAGTTTGAGCTTTTATATTATTTTTTTTTTAATGTTTTATAAAATTTCTTTTAGGTACGACATTACACTACCAAACTGTAATTTTAATGTTTATATACATATCTAGAACATTTAATAAGTAAGCAGTCTTCAGATTTGACATTAAAAGCCGTGTTTATATTAATTAAGGTGCTTAATATATAAAAGCCACTAAAATGTCAATTAAAGCACCTAATTGAAAGAGAAGCTATCACTTATTTGTGCCTACAAATACAATAATATTGTGTAGTAATAAATATGATAAAAATACTACTACATGAAAATTTAATGATAATGATCTACATGAAATATGATATCTAGTTAAAACTGAATTTTTCATACCTCCTATTATTAAAATTGTGTTCCTTTTGTTAAGTTGTTATACTTACAATAGAGCATTGTGTGCAAATAATGTAAAACAGTGTTAATTAATAGCGAAAAATTCTTTAGATAAGTTTGTATAAAACATGTGTTATCTATAAATTTAAGTATATATATAAATTTATTGTATTGAATTATAATAAATGAAGTGAGCTTATATCTTGCCTTTGAAAATTCAAATATTCCATCAAAAGATATCTTTTTCTTTTCCTTTTTTTTTTTTAAGTTAGCCTTATGACAGATTATAGATTTTAATCAATTTTTGTTACTAAAGTATCAATTTAGCCCTATTAGTTTTTCATATATTGACTATTTACTTTCTTATTTAGGGAGCATACAAAATAAAATTATTCACCGTAAGAATTCGTGAAAATAGTAACACATATCAACTGACAACAAACTGATCGAAGTAGGGTGGAAATTTTATGCAACAGGACATGGAAGTCTTTACTTAAGTCGTTCTACAGACTTTCCTAAAGCTATTAGATTTGCTACAAATTAACTCCAGTCTACGGTAATAACAATAACTAGACAAAAAAATTTAAAAAAAATTTTCTTTGTGTATATTCCACAATAATAAAGTGTTTTTTTAAAAACAATAATTAAAAATTGCCATAATTAATATAAATAGAGAAATAAAAAGAGATATATTATCAAATAGTGTTTGTAGTACTCATCCGTTCACAGGGTTTACTACAAATTTTAAACAGTACAACGAGTAAAATAATTTGTAAGTATTTCAATAATTTGAAAACGAGTAAAAAAAAAATGAAAATAAAATTTAAGTGACAATAAAATAAACATATATTCGTACCTATATACAATATTTACAATCAGCCTATGGAACTCAGAACCAAGCTTTACCACTCCCATGTGGAAGATAAAGCTGGGATCCAAGTAAAACGGGCTTATGTTAGTCTATAATAATTATGTTTTCAAAAATCGGTAAGTGTGGACCTGCTTTAGACATTTATCAAGGGATATTCATTGCCTGATAGCATTAAAAAAGAAAATCACTCGAATTTGATTTACGAAATATTTTGATAACTAAATAGTACCAACTAGGAAGAATGGCCCATTTATTGATATATAAAAAATTAAAGGCCTGTATACTCGAGTCACTTATAAAACAATACAATTTTAAAATACAAAGGCATTGTATAAACTTACTTATTTAGTATTCACTGATATGGAAATATGTGTTGCGTATAAAATAATTATTTGAAGGAATAGAAACAGATTACTGAAGCCAATCGAGAGGAGTTTGAAGACCCAATAATACACTTTATTTACTATTATATGCGGTTACAAAAGAATCATGTATCAATAATTTTCATAAAATATCATCAGTTTTGATTGAAAACCCAACAATTAATCTTACATTGAACGCGCTGTTCTATATTTCGAAAGTTTTAAATATACAACAACGAAAAGTTTTTGTGATTTTCACTGGGAAATGATGAAAATTGAGATTTGATCAAATCCATAAGGCAGATGATCGATGCAAGCAAGATGTTAAAATAACAACTATTGGGGTGATTTTCGTAAAGAAAGAAAGTGATTTGATCAAATCCCTTAAACGTTAAATGAATTAATCGTCTACCTTAGAAATTTGATTGGATATAAAAAATAATTTATAGTAAATTGTAATTTAGGCTACCTAGAAACGCATTTAAAATATGTCACTACAATTACCGAAACCGTGCCAGGAACTAAGATAAGACTGGATGAGATTGCTAGAAAATTAACACTCTAATGAGTTCAAGGATTTAAGAATTTGTCCAGTGAATAATCCAAAATCGTGCTCATAAGAAGTAACGTACTTTGTAACTCGAGATGCAACAAATCGACAACGTGTTACAACTAAAGGGGATGGAAATTTGTAATTAATAATTACATTCACCAGAAATTTTCTTAAGTACCTATTTCTTTTGTTAATTAGTATCGTTTAAATAACTTATGTTTTGATGACAATTATTTATTATCTATTCTACATTAAATAATGCATGGTTTACTAAATAAATACTTTTAATATCTAAACAATATTAAATTTTCACAAACGCAGTTAAGAGATTTGATGAAATCACTTACTTTCCTTAGAGAAATCATCCCACATAGTAGTTATGTTAACATCTTCCGTAAACTGATCTACCTTAGGGATCGTATCAAATCTCCATTTTTATCATCTCACTGCGATTTACTAATAGAATACACTAATGAAAGTCAGGAATGCAGTCAAATAGGAACAAAAAATAGTTAAAATAAATACTGGTAGTAAGGAAAGTATTGTATACATAAGGTATACAGACTTCAATACTCAAAAAATATGAAAAAAAAAAAAAAAGGAAAACAATAAAATCAGTCGACGCGTTCGGAAAATAACTATGGTACCTTCAACACACAAGGCCGCCTGAACTGGGTGGGTTGAAATTTATTTCCTGGTGGACCCATGGGATGATTGGACCTTTCCACTCTGGCTAGAATAGGTTGGCACCCTTTAGTATAAGCACTCCTAATGAGATGCCGGGATAAGAAAAAGACGAATGGACAAAAGCACGTTTTTTTACCCAATTGAACGCATAGACCCATTGAAAACTGCACATCGAAAGTTGGATCGGATTACGATACTTTCCTTATAAGCAGTGGTAGGAAAGTAAAAATACATTTCAGTCCATTAGCAAAACAAATTGTCTTCTAATTATTATTTGAGATATGAGCTGATAAGATATAAACGTACACAGCAATAAATACAGTTGTTTTTTTTACTTATCCATAAAGCGTTTAGAATATTTGAAATTTTAAAACATATAAAACTCATGTTATGAACAAAAATAAATATATTAATTGTGGACTTAGTGTATTGGTTTTATTAATGCGATTTTTTCTATTAAAATTATTGTAAACGTAAAATTTAGCAGATTTTACCTGATTTTTGTCAAATTGTGCTTGGTCGACTACATCTAAACTCCTCTTGGCTTTCTCTGAAGCCGAGGCTTCCTTGTCCCTCAGCTGACTGACAATATTCTGGAGACTGGAGACCCTGTCGTTGAGCTCATCCCTCTCTCTATTGTACGTGGAATAAAACAACGAAAATATTATAGATTTTAAATATTTATATATATATTCCATAAATATTATAGCTTTCCCTATCTTTACCTCTGTATGGACTCCAGTTGCTGGAGGTGCTGTTGGCTGACAGGTGGTTGGATGGGCTTGGAATGCGCTTTGAGGTAGGAAGCTTCGTCGTGGGCCTTTCGCAGCTCGAGCTTGCACTGGGTCAGCTGGGCTTCCAGCTCACTGATCCTCGAGGAGTAGACGATGCTTGGGCCCCTTCTGCTCCTTCCCTGTCATGGCATTTCACCTAAGTACTAGCTTCTTTGGTAATGTAAATTATAATGGAAGAGAAGTAGCCTTTTATTCCAATCAATTGATGCATTATTTAAAGCATGTATATATTTTTAAAATAAAATTAAAGAACTGATTTTCAACAAGAACTAGAAGAACTTACAGCCCTATTATGAAGCTTTCTTTCATTAATAAACAAATCTTAACGCATTGTCAACTATCATTAGCACAATGACAATGGATTTTATATTTTTGTACTGTAAGTTACTTCAACCGAGATAGCTTTACTCAGTTTTAGAAAAAAAAAAATTCTTATACAAAAATGGGTTATTTAAGTGTGACCACAGGCGTGTAATATGCTCGGTTAACCTTCCCAGATATCGAGGCATCACTGAGTTTTGAGGTATTCTTGTTGTTAACTGATTTCATATAAAGGCAGTCAGTCAAAAGATTTTTAGTGTTGTAAATATTGTTTGATGCAACCTCCTTCAACGAGAGAAATGTTGCATTAGCTATATAGAGGATCGACAATAGATTGTTTAATGTTTTTATTTCTTTCGTTTAATTTATTTTATTAATATTTAAAATAAGTAGTTTTTTATTTGTTTTAGTCTTCTTTAAATTACCACCATTGATAAAAATTGGAGAGTGTAGTGCCGAGATGAATAATCTCCTCATGAAAGAAAACACGAGCATAGAAAAAGACCCTGGATCAACTACATTCCAACATTCCCTTAACCCCGCTTCCTCTATGGATCGAATGGACCAGAATTTTTCTTTTGTTCATTAATTCGTAAAAACGTAATGTTGACTTTGTATCATCACTTGGCACACAACACGGCAAACATAATAAAATTTTGGAAGATTATTGATTGACCGTGTGTATAGATGAATGGAATATGGTCCGGGTGCGGTAAAAAAAAACTCAAATAGTAGATAATTATACTATTTTATTGAGCCAATGTTGCGTCCCACGTTGCAGGGCTTCGTCAGGGCTAAAAAAGATACAAACACTACAGTTACAAAAAGGAAAAAAAGAGAAAAAACATAAGTGTAAAATAACAGGGGTATAAAGTGTAAAAAAGTAAGATATAATAAGAAAAATTAAAGGTTGTAAATAGTAAATGAAAAGGGTAATAGTAACAGATAGATACGAGAAGAAATATTAAAAAATGTACAAATAAAGAGATGAAAAAAGAAAAAAAAAATACAAATCAAATGATGAGACAGAATGACTGCCATCAAAACAGGTATGCATTCTGTCTCATCATTTGATTTGTATTTTTTTTTTCTTTTTTCATCTCTATAATACAAAGCAAACTAAGGTGGTATTTAACATTTTTTAAAAAATGTTATCCTAATTTTTCAACTATTATGTGATCCTACATTTCAAACATATTTTTAGTTGTTTTGTATATTTTTTTAGTCCAGATGAAGTCCTGTAAAGTGAAGCGAAACCCGGCAAATAAGTTGCTAACTATTTTTTTTTTTTTTTCCAGTCGGGGGCTATCTCCCTCATAAAACATTAGTAGTTGGTGATTTTTTAAATTCGATTATTCGTTTGGCCGTGAGAAGCATTTGAATTGGACATTTATATTGGATACTCAGAACAATATTGAAATATTTTCAATACATCGAAGATCGATTTGAAACTATTATAAATAGCTCACCTTTGTTTCCTTGTCGGAATCCTCTTCTTCAGTATCATCCCTGTGCTGGCTCCCGACTACCTCTTTCACCTTGTCCAAGACTCTCGAGAGCTCCTCCTACAATTATCTCAGTACATCTTAAGTAGAAAACCATTCATTTAATAATTTATAAGCGTGCTTGTGCAAATAGCAACATGCCAATAAAGATCATTAAAAGTGTAATATGGAATCATCGGAATCCATTCAAAATTTATTAAGGTTACACATTAGTATTCTTGGGCATAATATACTAGTTGAAAAAATAAGAATGATTCATCGCAATAATATTAACTCCTTATAACTACCAATCGATACATTGATAATTAATTTTTAAAAAATGAGTCAGACCCATCTGCTAACCTATAGGTGACCTTTTTATGATTATGATTTACTAGGGGTAAAGATAATGAGTTAAAAATTAATAGTGAGTAATCACTAATAATAATTTTTATAACAGATTTTTCAACTCTTTTTTTTTTAGCTGACATTGTTTCGAAATTTCCATGACAGTAACACCCCTTCGATCAGATAAACTTAGTTACAGAAGTGGGGTTCTTTAATATAATTGTAATAGACCCGGGCAGGGAATCTTTGTCGATATAAAACTGTAAAAGACAAAAACTACTCGTAAATACTAAACTTGATTTATCCTAAACATTTTAAGTGGAATACAAGAATATATTTTTAATTTATAAACAGAAATTTCGTATTTTAATAAATTATATTTTTGCTTAACAGAATACTTAACTAAATATTCATGGATATAATGTCCAAATTTTCGTTATTATACCTCCATTAGAAGATTTTGGTATTGTGTTGTAAAGAATTTCAATATCGTTCAAATGAGTGGCTGTGGATCCCCAAGGATTAAATATAGTCAGGAGTTATGTGGAAAACTATTTTTTTCCTTTTGACAGCTGGTTAGCTGTCACTTTGTCAACATAAATGAAATGAGGTATGTCTATTTAAGTATGCCCCGAATACATTATTGAATATTAAAAATGCCCTATCAACCAACTATGTAGAAAATATTTTTCTGGTGAGTGAGAGTGAAGACTCGTGCCGCCATTCCCAGGACCAAGGGCTGTAATCACACACTCATGCCATGAATAATCATGCCTATCGATCTGTGGTTACACTAAGTACCTCCGTAGGAGTAGATTGTTTTTAAAGTGTCTATTACTACCATTTCGAACTCAAGAGTTACCAGTAATAAAAACATAAATTCAAAGGTGTTTATAAGTAAAGTAGCAGCCAGAAATTTCCCACTATGATCTGCAGGTTTTCTAGTTTAATTTTATCTTTAAATCATGTAAATCAAGCTTGTACCTTCTATAATAATACTCGTAAATTAGGAAGTGGAAATAAAATTAAACTTATTATTTATGAATAGCACATAGGTATTCCTTTTAAACGATTAGTAAAAAATTTATAACAATTTAACAAAAAAAAATTAAATGTTCATTTTGGCTTTTGATCGAGTTTGGCACCCGAGACTCCTTTACTAACTCCGCGAATTCCTGCCTCTTACATATTTTCTCATCACCCGTTCCTCCCTCACTGTTAGATTATTCATTGTAAACCACAATGGTTCCGATTTATCCCTCTTCTCTCAGACCGCTGGCGTTACTCAAGGTTACTCGGTCCTATTCTCTACACAGTCTAATAATAACCCTTTAATTGGATCCCAAACTCTCCAATCTCATATAATAACCCTCGAAGACTGATTTTGAAATTAGAGGATCAAAATAAATCCCATCAAATTACTTTGACCCTTCGTCGTAAACCTGCCGACTGCCCTACAGTATCGTTAATAATAATAAATGAATAAGTTTGCTCTTACCCTTGAACCATCCATAAAGACCTTAATGTTCCTTATGTAACCAATCTAGCTCGAACCAGATATCAGTCCTTCCATTATAAATTTTCTAACTACCAAAACCCATTAGTTTCTAACCTTGCTTCCTCTTCCATTCCTGACAATCCTCCGAGGCGTCTAAAAAGAAGCCTCGAGACCTTCTAATGTAAAAATTATTATAGTGCTACCAACGATAGTTTCTCTACATGCCTGTATCATACCATTATCATCTGACATCAAATTTACTAGATGTATTTTTATGTAAAAACAGTTGTAAATATCAATTATAGGTAAAAACAAATGTTTATAAATATCTCTAAAGAATAAATAAATTTTTTAAAAAATTAAAGCTATCATACAAAACGATTGGTTAGACGAAATATTTCTTGAGTGATGTCTTGATTCTCATATTTTTTAAACTCATAAATTCTATAGTTGATTTTTTAGAGTTAAAAGGTAACAACGTTGTTGGAAGATATTTTACTATTCCGTCACTAATCAAAAACATACGATTCCAACTTGAAAACGAAACGAATAGTCAAAAATTACAAATAAAAATATTTAGCTTGGTTGAACACACGTAAACCTTCATTAGCATATTTTTAACCAAGTTAATAATTATATATTAATTCAGGCAAAGATAATCTTCAACAAATGTCGGCTATAATTATAAAGGAAAAGAGCTAAAATAGCTTCCAACTGTGAACTCCAGTATTTTTTTTTTATATCGAAGATAAATCGTTAAAATTAATGAATCCTATAAGATTATTATTTTATCTCTAAGATACCAGAAATCCATCCTTAAGTAAATCGAGGGACATCAAATAATTGAGGAAACAAAGATCTAGTGAGTGGATAACGATAGGCAGCTATAACAAATTGATTCTTGTTCGCTGGCCGTTTTGAGGGCATGGCCAGAATACAAACAAATAATGAGCTAAAATTTATTGTTATCTACACATAAATATTTCGATACTTATTATAAAACGAAGCTCTTGAGACCAAAATAAATCCTCAGTCTAGTGGAGACATCGTCCACTGAAACTGTTTTGTGAATATTATTTTGAATGGATTCTGTCGGGATTCCATTAGTAAGCTTATTTATTTACAGAAAATAAGAGGTAAGAAATTTTATAAAACTTCAGTAAATCATATCGAGATGTTTCACGGCCATATAGATATAAGATGTGCATTGAATTACCCTGTAGAGCTGCCCCTCTTTCTCCAAGTGCTCGATGTACTCTTCCTGTCTCCTGAGGTATGGTGGCACTTCTTCGGGGGGAGTCCTGAACCTCGATGACTCCAAAGGGTACACGGGACTCTCTGACCAATCCTTCTCAGCCACCGTGCTACTACTACCCAATGCCTAAACAGTGTAAAAAGAACCAAACATGATTCAAAATAATACCTTCCTCATAATTCATTTTCAAAGAACATATATGAATGGCAAGAAAAAATATCTGATTTCAGGAAGAATTTTACTTTTTATCAGAAAATGAGGAAACTTTTTTTTCCATTTACTGTAAAAAATACAGAAAAAGATTTAAGTATATCTTGTAGCCTATGAATCATCATATGAGAGATTATCGGATGATAGAGAAACCTTGTGTTGTTACAGTTAGCTTATTTGTTTTTATTTTCAAGATTTAAAAATAAATAAATATATTAATAATAAAATTGAGCGCAAAAAGTGATAAACTGTTTCCACTATTTGATTGAGATTTACCCTAATCCTTTGGCCGCATTGGTACAATATTATTATTATTATCAGGTTTTTCTCGCTATTGCGGGTTGGGTGTCTGAGGTGGGAGACCTAGAAGTCCATCCACCTTCATATTTTTGTTGATTTATTTATTTTTTTCAAATATTTAAAATTTTTTAGGAGAACTGACTGTTGAGCTTCTCTCACCACATCCATAGGCACCCTCAAACCATTCATGCCAGCCGCTGTTGATTTTGGTATGAGACCATTCGTTGATATTATGAATGGAGTAGTGGTAACACCTTCCAATTTATATATTTCTTTTAATTCTATCGCCAATTCCTGGTATTTCTTCTTCTTTGGAGCTTATATTATTATCGTTGGGGATCCCAACATCAATAAGTTCTGCTTTCTTTTTTCTTAGGTCTATAAGGAGGATGTCTGGCTTATTATGGCGTACTGTATGGTCCGTAATTATTGATTCATCCCAATAGAGCTTGAGAGGAACCATACAACCATATTTTGTAGTTGTTCTTTATTGTTCGCGTATAGTTTGAGGTCATCCATGTACCAGCTGTGGCTGACTGTGGTCCCTTCGTCATTGATGACAAGTTTATATCCCTCCTTATTCTTTCGAAGAATCCTGCTTAATGAAAATAGCGCCATGCAAAACCAAATTGGGCTTAGAAAATCCCCTTGGTATATTCCTCTCAGTATTTTGATTTTGATTTGAATAATTGTTATTATCATTTATTATTATTATTATTATTATTCTATGGGCAACAGACCATGAAGGCCAAAGTCCTCGCGCGATTTGTTTCCCAATATTAGGATGTAATATTCCCAGTATTAGGAAATACATCGCGCGTTTCTTGACGTGTTTTTTTCGCAGGGTGCGTTCGTCACTCCCACGCCTATTTTTTGTGAGTGCCAACCATTGGCTAACGGGCCTCACAAATGTCCGGGGGAGGTTGTCAGTGAGTTTTGCATTATTTTGTTAATGCAGGTAATAGTCAGGAAACAACAGCATGACAGTCTGTATTTTCTACTTTTGTATAAATGAAGTATATCTTATATCAATAAGGTATATCAATTAGGTACCATCTCTGTAACTGTTTAGGATAACTCCTACTCTAGTTCAGATGCAATTAAACCCCAATAAACATAGTCATTATGTCATTTAGTGTATAGATGGATGTATTAAATGTACAACCATAAGCATTAAATATGTATTTTTTAATACGTATAAAACTGCTTGGTAAACTTTTTCCACAAATCCACTACATTTATTCAATCTTAATATTTAAAAGTGTTTATATTAGTTACGCTATAACATAATAGATACTTTTTAATAACAAAATACATAAAAACATTTCGTAATAAAAGAAAAAAATGTCAGAGGACAGTTAGTTCTCCAAAGAGACCGTTAAGATAATCGATCCAGGACTGATTCAGATGGCATTCGTGACGTGCGTGTGTCAGGTGGCGTGTGTTCAGTTCCTCCCTACGAGTTCCATTTCAGATATTGCTACCGCTCAATTAAAACTTTCGTATGCCGCATAATGATCTCTATGCAGCATTCTCTTTGCTTTAGTTTTATCAGTAAACATTTACTAGATTTAGTTTACATGTTATCTTCTTGGAAGCTCACATTAATTCCAAAATTAAATACTTGTTCACAATGCCGAAGCTGAAAACAATAGTACTTATAATGAAAAATCCCATAAGGTGTAAATCACACTATATATTTTGTGCCAGAGATTTTTAGTCACTATGCAAGATCTTCTACCTCCAGTGAAACAAATATACAATACACTACCTGACAAAACAAATATACAATATACTACCTTCATAAACTTAATAAACTACTTAATAAAGCTGTTCTGTAGCAAGAAGGGGTGTCCTTGTTGGTAAGCTGGGTTATGGTATTTAAAAGATAGAAAGAGGAATGGACTAAAACGTTTCATTGGAATGCCTCTGAAATTTGAAGATATATTTATGAAACAATAGTTAGCCTCTTCATTCTCTATTGAGTTAAAATAATAACTATATCAAATTGGAATACGAAAAGCATCAAATTATATTAGTTTAGGATATATCAAAATTTATAAAATTAGTAAATAAGAAAAGTGTTGTATGTACATTATTACCGGCTTTGAAAGATTCATTGTTGTAAAGAATGAATATACTTGACTTTTTAATTGTTTAAGATCTCTGTAACGGTATCTCATATACTACATATAGTCTCTCATATGACTCATATTGTACATATAGTCTCGCATATAACTCATATTGTACATATAGACTAACATATAACTCATGTTGTACATAAAGTCCCTTATATAACTCATATAGTACATATTGTCACTCATATAACTCATATTGTACATATAGTCTCTCATTTGACTCATGTAGTACATATAATCTCTCATATAACTCATATTGTACATATAGTCTCTCATATAACTCATATAGTACATATAGTCTCTCATGTAATTCATATAGTCTCACATAACTCATGTAGTACATATACATATTATTAAAAAAAAAAGTATGTATATGTACATTTAGTACATATAGTCTCTCATAGTACATCAAAAATCACTAAATATTATCGTTGTATTATTGAAAAACCATACTTTATATATAAGGAAAAGATGTTTGGTGTACGGATAGTAAAGATACGCAAATAAATAATTTTTTGTATTGTCTTAACATTTCGACCAGTATTTCATGCCTTTTTCAGGACTGTAAAACAAAACGGGGTATTTAATTATTCAATTATAACTGTATAATTATTCAAAATAAGTTATTAATAATTAGACAGGGCTCATATAAATAAAGAAAATTTTCTTTATTTATATGAGCACTGTCTGAAGACTGAGCACAGTCTTTTTTAATAATAAAAAAGACAGTGCTCATATAAATAAAGAAAATTTTCTTTATTTATATGAGCACTGTCTTTTTTTTATAATTTCTTTTGTATAATTCTTACTTCTCCAACATTATATTGTGTTGTATTAGTACCTACTACTATCTACTTAATATCTTGCTATGTACATTTCCTAGTTTTCTTTTTTTCTGAATTAAGGTTATCTCGTTTTTTTTTTTTTTTTTAGCCTTGATGAGGGCTTGAAATTCAGGTCAAAACGTCGGCACAAATAAATAAGTTTTACTTCTTTGAGTATGTTAACTGACCGTACTCTTCATATCAACCTACGGCCAACTATTAACCCCTTATCATACTGCCTGTAGTCGGTACGCTAAACTTTTTTTAAGATCTGTAATAATATACACAACTAATATATTTATGTTTTAGAATATATATACTTACGATAGGCTTGCGTTGGGCCCCGACAGGTGTATAAGACTCAGCGAGGAGGTATTTGAGCTTGGCGACGGCTTCCCTGTAGGCTAACTCGCTGTAGTCCGGCATCCTCTTCCGATATAGGTCCATTTTTGGCGTCTTCCTGCAACCCATCGCCGATCATGAGAGGCACAACCCAAGGACATGGACCCTGCTAGAAGTCGCTGGCGATACTGACTGCCTGACCGCCCCCACTTCCCCGCCACGTTACTATGAAGACTGCCCACAACAATCTTGTACCAAAGCTTTCTGCGTACCATTTATACTATTCGCCGCTCTTAATCGTATTCGATCTTTCGGATATCAGTCGGAATATATAAGTGGAGAAAATGGAAAATAGCAGGGTCAGAAACGAGTTGGATTTAATAGTTTCTATTAATTATGTCTTATTTAACATTATTTATAAATTTTATTATCATCTATTTAATAATACTGTGATTATATAGCATCGGTCCCTGTTAATAATTCATTTATTTGGAAGCACATAGATATATTATATACAAATATTTTTATTATTAATATTTATTATATTACATCGTATTTATGTATCATTTTGTTTTATTGTATCCTTTCGCTGCTCTTTAATTTTAATGTTCCTTTCTTATTGTATGTTTTATTTTTTTTTATATCTTATGTTGTCACATTTTTTATCAAGTTCACACCATACTTATAATTAATCCATTAGCTTATTATTATTAATTCACTAATTAAAAATTGTATCATTATTATTCACTTCATAAGTTCATTCACTTATTTATATGATTATTATTTTTTAATTTCTTTTCATTTTAGGATTATTGATAATTGGATAATTAGTTTTATCAAAAGACATTAATTCATATTGTGCTGTTCTAGCTTATAAACCATAGTAGCCTACACGGCGATCTCATAATCAACAGAGTAACTTATATATTTCATTAATATCTATCATGTTATATGTTATTTTGGCACCGGACGATAGATATTGTAATCTGGTTGGATCATATTTTTGTTTATTGAGAAAAGTACATCTTTATACAATACAATACTTTTATCAATAAACAAAAATTAAAAAATTATTTTGCTCACCCGCTAGGAAAGTAACGAAATTCAGTATTTGTGACAATGTAAACTCAAAAATACTATAAATCTTGCATTAGAAATTAATTATATATGTATAAATAGTTGACCGTAAAAATTGATATATAGGAAGATGGTCAGGGTTGCGGTCACAAGTGAAACGAAAATAGTTTACAACTATTTTATTTTCTTACGTTTTGCCCCACTTTGTAGGGCTTCATCAGGGCTAAAAAGATACAAAATGAAACTATGTTAAGATAAAATGATAGAATTAAAAATAAAAAGATACAATGAAAAGAATAAAAAA